>NC_135502.1:108442734-108709557 GCF_052857255.1 Amblyomma americanum | reverse complement strand
TCCGGCTTAGTAAAAACACTCCCATAAACTGTCACCGCAACCTAATTGTAAGTGAGCAAACTATAATATACCACTGAGAATGCGCGCCGCGAGTGTTTCTGCACAGTTGGAGCGCAGCGGCACGGTGGATCGAGCGCCGGTACCCGCGGCTCGACACGCATCTCTCCCTGCAGTAAGCCCGCTCGCGTAGCCCGCTCCAAATGCTGTTAGCCCTCCGCACCCAACAAGTAGATTGTTTTAATTATTTAAATCGTGCTGGTCTGCCTCTCAACTCCAAAACCAAATATTTTCTCGACGGTGGCGATGACCAAGACGACGGGCTGGTTTCGTGAGATGTGCCCGTGAGAAACCGTGGACAAACCGGAAACGGCTTTGGGGAGCTCTGATTGGCCAGTCGCGTGGGCCGCCGTCGCCTTCGCGTTCGCGTGAGTTTTCGCGTACATGGAGTCCAGGCTTAAACCGCTGGCGAAATGCTGCAGTCGACAGACGGTATTTCCGCAACAGCGCCATCGGTGGGAGAACCATGCTTGGCGACGAGGTCGTCGCGTCCCTTGCGGAACTCTGAACAATGCCAAACTAGGTGGTACCTGTATACCACCTAGTTGACCTGGGTGGATGAGACTGAGAAGTTTGCGGGGATACGATGCCGGCAGCTAGCAAAGTACAGGTTTAATTGGAGAGACATGGGTGTTAAGTTAGAAGCCCAAGGCGCCGGTGGCTCGTTTCCCCCTTTCGCCGGCAGCCGCCGTCTCCGTGGGAAGTCGGGGGGGTTACTGAACGTCGCGACACCCGCGCTGATCGCTATCGGCTCCGGCCACGACTGTACACTTGCCGCCACCGCGTGCAGATGGATTATCATTGCCCCCGCTCGCCGCCCAACGCCGCGGGAAATGGGGACCACGAACGGCCCTGTCGCGAGGGGCCGAAGACCTTTTCCCGCTGAGGGGGGACGCGCTCTCTAGTGGGGGGGGGGGGGGGGGGGGGTCGTTAAAGTCGGCGACGTCTGACTCTGCTGTCAAGGTTTTTTTTTTTTTTTTTTTTGCTGCCAGCGGAGACGGCAAAGCCGACGCGGGGGGCGCGTCGATGGGCTGCACTTGTTTCGAGCTACGTACGCGAAACCGCACGCCCTGCACGTTCGAGGAGGCTCGGGGCTTCAGAGAGTCGGGCTGTTGCGAGCCCTGGGCTCCGCCCATTTGTATGTGTGGTGCCATTGTACTGCTATTGGTCGAGATTGGGCAAGAGCTGGAATAGCAAAGCTCCGCCCAATTATCGAAGGCTTTAAAACCTGCGGCATACAAAGAGCTCTCGGCCGCTTCTAAACAGCCTTTTCTCTTAAACTGCCTTTTCTCTTAAACTGCCTTTTTCCCGCCTGCCTTGTATTTCGATCCCGTCTTTAATAAATAAGTTTTGTTGTTAAGAAGTTGGAGTTGCTGCCCCAACCGGCAACGTGTCGCCGGACGAAGACCCGAGGGCTGTTCGATCACCGGCTAGCGTGCCATCGTCATTCATCGCTCAGGACGAGCTTCCAATTAGCACAAACCGGCCACCAGAGAGTGGGTGCTGGAAGTTTAACTATGGGAGCGGCCTTTGCCCTGTATCGAGCGCAGTCAAGGTGATGCTTCTACGGCGCGTTTCGTGCAGTCGACATCACATCTGAAAAATTGTTTGTTAGGCAGACGGAGACACATCTGTTAAACGTAAAAAAAATAACGTAGAATCCAGATCCGTTGGTTATGCACCAATCCGTTGGTGGTTATGGGCCACGTCATTCCGAGAAGCTCTAAAAATTTAGCGTCCGCTATTTGAAAATGAAATCTTTATTTGCCATCAAATACAGATGGGGGGATTGTAGAAAAAAAAAAAGCTGTCCTTGGACAGCTTGACGGGTCCACAATCCCTTATTTTGGCAGAGTGGCGGCAACACGTAACATATTCTTGATATGCAAACATATACATACACATTTAATATGATACAGACTTAGTACTCGTAAACAAAAAGAACAGAAAACAACGGCGGAACTCACTTCTACAAATCCAAACGAAAGCAACAGCAAGGCTAGATAACATTACATAGAAACCAAATACATCTGCCGGAGGTCCTTGTAGGTTGCCGTGAAGAGGTCAAAACGGACAGAATTATAATAATTCAAAAGCGTTGGTGTTGTGTACTCAAGGCACTGTTTCCCGTAACATTTCGCACGCCTTTCATTTTTCGCAACCAGCCTAGAAAACCGCGAAGGAATGACCTCGTGGAAAAAAAAAAAAAAAAGTTCCTTATCGAGTAGTCTCCGATCTCCGAAAAATGGGCACCCCAGTTCATTCATCCGACGCTTCAACCAAAAATAAAAACTAAAAAACAGCTCAATTCCTTCCCCAAGCACACGCCAGAAGCGGAAACGCGTTTGCATCCCATACGCGAAAGCCGTGAGCGAGAGGCTGGCTCGCATTCTAGGTAAAGACGGGGTGCTAACAACGCACAAACCGACTACCACCGTAGGACGCCTTCTCCCCCGCCCGAAGGACGGGGTCTGCCCGGCCTCGTGCGTAGGGGAAACGAAGAAACTTAGCGGAAAGAATGAGGCAACACAAAGCGGAAGTCCGACAAACGAACCGTCAGCGCAGCGCTGCGGCCGAACACTGCGAGGCATGCGGCCACCGAATTGACTCTCACGGCACTATTGTGCTGGAAACCGAAGTTAACCCGCGCAGGAGGCTTCTACTCGAGTCGTGGCACAGCCAACAGACACGGAAGAATGTTAATCGCACCCCTGGGGACACTTCCCCCTTCCTACACCCATGGCTTGCGGCCGCTGACCCGGAGGTCTTCCGCACGAGGGCTTAAAAAGCCAAGCTGCGCCTCGCCCGTAGTCACACCATGAAGGAGCGACTGAGCCGGTCCCGAAACGTCGTGTTTTTCAAAAGTTAACTTGGTTGACGTCAGTCATCTTTCTACAAAACTAAATGTCCTTACCATTTGAGATTCCTTTCTCCCCGAAGCCGGACCGTGAAACGACGATTTTCCAGGGTTCACGCCGCATAAAGTCGCCTAGCGCGCCTTCCCCATTCATCGCCGCAAAGCGATAAGGGCCGGCAGGCGCCAGCGTGTCTGCAGACGGCCGTCGTGACGCACGGCGGGGCAGACACGGTGCTTCGTTGTAAAGGCTGTGTGCAGGGGAGCGGCCTGGCAGACAAAACAGCGCACAACCACATGCTGCTTGTTGAAGATCGTACCCACGACGTGGCAGAGCACCGGACGTGAAATTCGGAGGTTGTGGGTTCGGATCCCACCGCCGGCATGTGGTTTTTTAGCAATAGCTACATTATGATAGCATTTCGAGCCTTCAGCAAGAGGGTGGCAAGTGACCCCGGCGGCGCCTCCATGTGGTGCGGAGCAGCAGCTGCTGCCGGCGGCGCGGCGCGCCGGCGAAACCGAGCTGCCACAGGTGTGCGCATGCGCCGTGTCCAGTGGGACGAAGATGAAGAAGGAACGCCCAGCGAAACGGAGCGGCGAAAGACTGCAATTCAACTGAGCAAGTTCCACTCGGCCAGTTGTAGCTATCGCGTCGCTACAGGTAACCACCGCCAATTTTTCTTCCACTTTCTAGTACATTATTTCAAAGCCATGAAGTAATCGCACTATTAATTTCCCATTGATCAACCTCACAAGTTAAAAAAGAAATTGAAACATTCCGCTAAATATGCTTTCCTTAGTTTCGGTGTAAAAGAACGTTAAAGAACAAAGCGGCTTTTCCCCGGAACGACCCCCCCCCCTTGCAGCCAATGGCGTCGGCCGATTCTCGTGACCCTGCTATAGTGTGACAAAGCAGGGAGTGGTGGATGAAAGGGGATAAACTTTTCTCTGTGTGGTCTTGGAACCCCTCTCTCCATTGTGGCGCTGCTACCTCCACTGTCACGTTAGCGGGGTACTGGTAATCGACCGACGCCATTGGCTGGAAGGGGGTCCTTTGACGGGGAAAAATGGCTGCGTTCTTGAGTTGTATCCGATTATAGTTGGTAACTGCTCACCTTTCGTTAAAGGCGCGAAACACGCACGCACCCCCCCCCCCCCCCCCACACACACACACACACACAAGGTAGACGGGGACAGAGCGCCACTTGTGTGAATTGCGCCATTTGAATTAGTCTGTCCCGTCTACCTCCCTTATGTCTGCGTCTGTTTCGCGCCTTTGACCAAAGAGGTTGCTTTCGGTGACTGTTGCATGCCTTCATTTGTACGTCATACGAGCCCCTAATTTCCCTACTCTTGTCCGCGCATCCTTATTTTCGTTGTCTTTATGAGTCCTTACGACAACCACGCACTTGCTCCGTGAGTACTGCACGCTGGTCTGCGTTTTCCAGTGAAGCGGCGTGAAAGATAGCGGAAGGTTAGAAGCCCGTGCGAGTTGGTAGGTACTCATTATAAAACAGCGCAAACAAGACTACGACGATGGAAGGAAACGACAACACGGACGCTGTTTTAAATCTGATAGCGCGATCCTCTGGCACCTCGTGTGTTAAGACTAGAGGAGACATGGTCGAATTGAAAGCATTCATAACATTATGTAGGGCTGAGTAGAACGGCTGCCTGTGACTATTTATGACCACGAGATAATCATCGACGTATCTAAATGTCCGTACCACTGACGAGCTGGGAGGGATGGAAGCCAAGGTCCTGTCTATGGAAGCCAGAAATATGTAACTTAGGATGGGTGCTATACATGAACCTATGGGAGTTGCGTTCCTTTTACCCCTTTCTCTTCTTTGATGTCAGCCCGAAGGTACAAGTTGTTGGATGCCGACGCCTTGAGGTTCTAAACTTGCTCAGTCACATTACTCGTGTAACTTCAAGAAGTAAACTGTTTAATCACAAATAAAGTAGTTAATACAGAACGGAAGGTACAACAAGGAGAACAACTATGTACATAGTGATTGATCCGCAGAGTGACCAGACGAAATCAACCCCCGGTCCCACCAAAACGTCTTCTTTTAATCCCTAAGTCCCCGCCCTCAGTGGGGACACCAACCAATTAGGTCAAAACACAAGCACTCATCCAATCCAGGACCGGGGAAAGGAAAACACATTGAAAAAGAGACAGAGGAGAGTAAAACACGCCCAATCAAAGATTGGGGAGAGGGGACAGGTCATTGTCTCGAATACTAACAATTCCCCTCTCGGATCACTCCATCCTCCCCCGCGGGGCGGCATGTTTATTCGCTTAAAGAGCATGCCAGGACCGCACTGATTGTCGAAAGCCGTCCCCGAGGGGCCACTTAAGGCGCCACCGCTCCCAGGGACTCTGGAACAGCGGGGGCAGGGGGGGCGGTCACCCCCCCCCCCCCCCCCCCCCAACATTTATCCAGGGGGGGCGTCGCCCCCCCCCCCCCTCCTCACTTTCCGACCGCTTACGCTGAAATCGAATTTTCGATAAGTGCTGAAGTTCTAGTGCTTTATAATTTTAAAGAATATTGACATGGTACAGAGATGGCCAACAAACAAACAAATATCATTCAGCACACACGAATGCCAAATTCCCATCATAGGAAACAAATGTAACCTCCCCCCCCCCCCCGAAAAAAAACAATATATCCTCGATATATTGAAAAAGTTAAATATACTAAACTCTCCTTTCCTATCTCACAACGAATCCAAGAAAAAATCTCAACACTAACAATTAACCTCAGCCGATTCACAGGACACACTTGAGGTATGGCACCAAAACACCTAAAGGACGTTTACACCAGGGCGACTGAACGCTTCATTCTGTACTCCAAGTCTGGTACAAACAAACATCACAAGTGCGCAGGAAACTACAAACTATCCAACGCTTCCCTCAGAATCACCAAAGCCTTCAGAATAACACCTAACATAGCCCTCCCAATACTTGCAAACGTACCCACCATTCACAATATTCGAAAGATAAAACGCACTTTTCAACGCCCTTAATAACAACCCTTCCTTTACAAACGACACCCTCACTATCCCCCCTTCAGTCATCACCACGAAAACGGACCTCCACCTCACCCACCCAACGCAACGCATCAAAATCAACTACTCTTCCGTGCCCCTTACACCATCAGACCTGCATATTCAAACCGACGGATCGAAAACAGAGGCATGCTGTGGCCTAGCATATAACGTTCTCACAAAAAAAGAATCGAATCACACAGTATAAACTATTTAAACTTTCTGAATACAGCTCTAACTTTGAGGCCGAGGCTGTGGCCATCATCAAAGCCATTGAATACACAAAAGCCACCACTTCCCAATCAAAACACCATCCTCGCCGACAGCCTCTCAACACTAAAAGGGGCATTTGAAAAGGGGCAATCGTGCCAGGGGCTTCTGAACTCGGGGCTTTTGAAAACGGGGTAGGTAGGTAGGTAAACTCTTTTATTGCGCCCAAAAACAGGGGACCAGTCAAAGGACCGGTTGCGCTGACTTAGAGGAGGTCGGCGGGGATCCTTTGGGATGCCGCGGCCTCCACCGCGCGCTGGATAAGCCAGCGTTGGTCTGCTGGCTTGGAAGTACACAGGAGAGACTCCCACGTCTCTGGGGTGTTTGCGTTGTCTCTGTTGTAATGTGTACAAGTCCACACCATGTGTATGAGTGTGGCCGGAGTTGAGCAGTGTTTACACATGGGGGCTATCTGTTCCGGAAAGATCCTGCTGTATAAGAGGGGGTGTGGGAAGCTGCCAGTTTGTAGTTTGCGCCATTGGACGGCCTCGCGTCTTGTTAGATCGCGGTGTGCGGGAGGATATGTGCACCTTTGGAGTCGGTAGTGCTGGAGTATGTCCGTGTAAGTGGTGAGTAGAGAAGCGCGTGGGATATTAGTGTCAGCGGAAGCGGGGTGGCTGATCATACTCTCGGCTCGGCAGCTGAGATCTCGAGCGAGAGTGTGTGCCTGGGCGTTTCCGCTGAGCGACTCGTGGGCTGGAGCCCAAAGAAGTAAGCGAGATGCGGAAGAGGGTGCTGTAGAACGTAGAATGTGTAACGCCTGGCAAGAGATACGGCCAGCATCGTAATTGCGAATAGCCTGTTGAGAGTCACTGATGACGACTTTGGTATTAGGGTCGGCTAGCGCGAGCGCAATGGCAACCTCCTCAGCTGCGGTGACTGTTTCTGCATTGCGAATGCTGCAGGCTGTGTACCAGCTGCGGTGAGGGGCGAGAGCTACCGCCACCATCGCTGGCCTCGATGGATGGTAAGAGGCGTCCGTATACGTGACGTCCGGACGTCCGCTGAAGCGTTTCTCGAACTGACGAGCCCGGTCGGCCCGTCTCTCGGCGTGGTGTTCCGGGTGCATCCGTTTGGGAATGGGAGGAATGCGGAGATTTAGGCGATATTCCGATGTAAGTTCAGCGTAACTTGGGGCCGATCTCGGCGGGGAGATCCCAACTTGCTGCAGTACCGCTCGGCCAGCGTGTGTGAGTGAGAGCCGCTCATACTGGGCGGTGAGGGTTGCTTCGATCAGTTCGCTCACGGTATTGGAGATTCCGAGAGCCATGAGCTTATGGGTAGCTGTGGACATGGGAAGACCTATGCTTTTCGAAGTGACGCGTCTAGCCATTCGCTTTCGGCACGAGTGAAAACGGGGCAAATGTCGCAGGGCATTAGGCGCGGGGCATTTGACACGGGGCTTCTGACATCGGGTGCTTTCGTGCACCACCCGGTGGAAATATCAAGTGCAGAGATACGTTTACTGCAGCAGCAGCAGCACTGCGGGCAATGTTTAAAAGAAAGATACATGTATCAATTTAAAATAGAAACCAAGGCATTTATTAAAAGGGAAATTTTTCTTGAATAATGCAAAAAATAACAAAGAACCATAGTGCCAGGTATATCAAACATAATGCATCGAGCAAATAGGAATTATTAAAACAAATGTCAAGTACAAACAGTTGAAAGAAGGTGAAGTCTAATAATACTTTTAAAGGAACGAATAGTTTTAAAATCCTGAGATAAGGTGTAATGAACGGGAGTTTGATTAAAAACTGAGGGAGTATGAGTCTGAGTATGAGTATGAGGGCGTGTGAGTCTGAGGGAGTATGCGTCATGTTTAATGAATTTTGTATTGAAATAATTCAAGTTTGACTTTATTTCTTTGGAAACAAACACAGCAGATGGAAGTAAAATTATGTCTTCTAAACGAAGTATTTTGGAATCTACTAAGTAATGCAACGTGTAATCTTCAGTTCTTAAACACTAAATGGCACGAATCGCCCTTTTTTTTTTTTTTACAAAGAGGAATGAAGTAGCATTCTGTTTTGTCGTGGTGCACCAAACTAACAAACAATACTGGAGTCGAGATTCTATAAGCAAATAGTACAGGAATGTTTTAAGCCAGACAGGTAAAAGATTTCTATATTTGTTGATGATACCGAAGGACCTTGAGAGGCTATTTTAAGTTCGCTACGTGGGCATTGGAATGCACGTGGCGCCAGCTTTTGCGGGCGCCAGGCGACGCGCTTCGAGCGCCGCTGTTCCGTCGGCTAGCCAGAGAGACCCATTCTTGGGGACAAAACAGGTTGTTGACCCTACGGTGGTGGCGGGACGTGCTCTTCTGGGAACAGGGGGACGGAAAGGACGCAAGGGAGAAGATGAGGTTGTAGAGACAAGGTCCGATGTCATTCATCACACCCGACCGCAATGTCTCCACCAGACGAGCGAGTAACAACGAAGAGTGTACGAAGAGATCAGCTCGCGAGGGTCAGGGGCGCCGCACCGCCATGCCAATACGCAGCCGTCGACAGATGCTCTACGAGGAGCGTACAACCTCAGACACCCGCATCCCCCCCCCCCCCCCCCCCCTCTTTCCGTTGACTCGAACGTGGGAAGCGCACGTGCGTGTAGGCGCAGAGACGCGCCCCGGGCGTAGAAAAGGAATTTTGTTCTTCTATTTTTCTTTTACCTTGAGAAAGGGTTGAAAACACGTAGTAACCAACAATTTTGGTTGTTCATTCTGATTGAATGCTGGTTGGAATGTAGCCTGGACACAGAGGCCAGCAGTGCCAGCACGCTACGCTTCCACGCGGTTGCGCTTTCTGTTTGTGGTTGTTTGTTCCTTTACGCTCACGTGTGCGCGCGCACAGTGTAGAACGCCCGCACTGGAGAGGAGGCGCGGGACTAAAGAGAAAAAAAAAAATTACGCTAGCCTAGGGGGCTTAACAGTGGCGCGTTTCATTTTTATTGCACCTTTTTTTTTTTCTACAGCGGCGCGCGGGCAGCGGCGGCCTGCTGTGCGCGTAGCTCCGCTTCTTTTTCGTTTGTTTGTGTACAGCGTGCGCCCAAGCGGAAGCATTTTTTTTTATCGTGCGCCTGCCTGCTGATTTAACTGCAGATTTACAATGCCGTTGCCTCTTTTACCTGTCTGGCTTAAAACATTCCTGTACTATTTGCTTATAGAATCTCGACTCCAGTATTGTTTGTTAGTTTGGTGCACCACGACAAAACAGAATGCTACTTCATTCCTCTTTGTAAAAAAAAAAAAAAGGGCGATTCGTGCCATTTAGTGTTTAAGAACTGAAGATTACACGTTGCATTACTTAGTAGATTCCAAAATACTTCGTTTAGAAGACATAATTTTACTTCCATCTGCTGTGTTTGTTTCCAAAGAAATAAAGTCAAACTTGAATTATTTCAATACAAAATTCATTAAACATGACGCATACTCCCTCAGACTCACACGCCCTCATACTCATACTCAGACTCATACTCCCTCAGTTTTTAATCAAACTCCCGTTCATTACACCTTATCTCAGGATTTTAAAACTATTCGTTCCTTTAAAAGTATTATTAGACTTCACCTTCTTTCAACTGTTTGTACTTGACATTTGTTTTAATAATTCCTATTTGCTCGATGCATTATGTTTGATATACCTGGCACTATGGTTCTTTGTTATTTTTTGCATTATTCAAGAAAAATTTCCCTTTTAATAAATGCCTTGGTTTCTATTTTAAATTGATACATGTATCTTTCTTTTAAACATTGCCCGCAGTGCTGCTGCTGCTGCAGTAAACGTATCTCTGCACTTGATATTTCCACCGGGTGGTGCACGAAAGCACCCGATGTCAGAAGCCCCGTGTCAAATGCCCCGCGCCTAATGCCCTGCGACATTTGCCCCGTTTTCACTCGTGCCGAAAGCGAATGGCTAGACGCGTCACTTCGAAAAGCATAGGTCTTCCCATGTCCACAGCTACCCATAAGCTCATGGCTCTCGGAATCTCCAATACCGTGAGCGAACTGATCGAAGCAACCCTCACCGCCCAGTATGAGCGGCTCTCACTCACACACGCTGGCCGAGCGGTACTGCAGCAAGTTGGGATCTCCCCGCCGAGATCGGCCCCAAGTTACGCTGAACTTACATCGGAATATCGCCTAAATCTCCGCATTCCTCCCATTCCCAAACGGATGCACCCGGAACACCACGCCGAGAGACGGGCCGACCGGGCTCGTCAGTTCGAGAAACGCTTCAGCGGACGTCCGGACGTCACGTATACGGACGCCTCTTACCATCCATCGAGGCCAGCGATGGTGGCGGTAGCTCTCGCCCCTCACCGCAGCTGGTACACAGCCTGCAGCATTCGCAATGCAGAAACAGTCACCGCAGCTGAGGAGGTTGCCATTGCGCTCGCGCTAGCCGACCCTAATACCAAAGTCGTCATCAGTGACTCTCAACAGGCTATTCGCAATTACGATGCTGGCCGTATCTCTTGCCAGGCGTTACACATTCTACGTTCTACAGCACCCTCTTCCGCATCTCGCTTACTTCTTTGGGCTCCAGCCCACGAGTCGCTCAGCGGAAACGCCCAGGCACACACTCTCGCTCGAGATCTCAGCTGCCGAGCCGAGAGTATGATCAGCCACCCCGCTTCCGCTGACACTAATATCCCACGCGCTTCTCTACTCACCACTTACACGGACATACTCCAGCACTACCGACTCCAAAGGTGCACATATCCTCCCGCACACCGCGATCTAACAAGACGCGAGGCCGTCCAATGGCGCAAACTACAAACTGGCAGCTTCCCACACCCCCTCTTATACAGCAGGATCTTTCCGGAACAGATAGCCCCCATGTGTAAACACTGCTCAACTCCGGCCACACTCATACACATGGTGTGGACTTGTACACATTACAACAGAGACAACGCAAACACCCCAGAGACGTGGGAGTCTCTCCTGTGTACTTCCAAGCCAGCAGACCAACGCTGGCTTATCCAGCGCGCGGTGGAGGCCGCGGCATCCCAAAGGATCCCCGCCGACCTCCTCTAAGTCAGCGCAACCGGTCCTTTGACTGGTCCCCTGTTTTTGGGCGCAATAAAAGAGTTTACCTACCTACCTACCCCGTTTTCAAAAGCCCCGAGTTCAGAAGCCCCTGGCACGATTGCCCCTTTTCAAATGCCCCTTTTAGTGTTGAGAGGCTGTCGGCGAGGATGGTGTTTTGATTGGGAAGTGGTGGCTTTTGTGTATTCAATGGCTTTGATGATGGCCACAGCCTCGGCCTCAAAGTTAGAGCTGTATTCAGAAAGTTTAAATAGTTTATACTGTGTGATTCGATTCTTTTTTTGTGAGAACGTTATATGCTAGGCCACAGCATGCCTCTGTTTTCGATCCGTCGGTTTGAATATGCAGGTCTGATGGTGTAAGGGGCACGGAAGAGTAGTTGATTTTGATGCGTTGCGTTGGGTGGGTGAGGTGGAGGTCCGTTTTCGTGGTGATGACTGAAGGGGGGATAGTGAGGGTGTCGTTTGTAAAGGAAGGGTTGTTATTAAGGGCGTTGAAAAGTGCGTTTTATCTTTCGAATATTGTGAATGGTGGGTACGTTTGCAAGTATTGGGAGGGCTATGTTAGGTGTTATTCTGAAGGCTTTGGTGATTCTGAGGGAAGCGTTGGATAGTTTGTAGTTTCCTGCGCACTTGTGATGTTTGTTTGTACCAGACTTGGAGTACAGAATGAAGCGTTCAGTCGCCCTGGTGTAAACGTCCTTTAGGTGTTTTGGTGCCATACCTCAAGTGTGTCCTGTGAATCGGCTGAGGTTAATTGTTAGTGTTGAGATTTTTTCTTGGATTCGTTGTGAGATAGGAAAGGAGAGTTTAGTATATTTAACTTTTTCAATATATCGAGGATATATTGTTTTTTTTCGGGGGGGGGGGGGAGGTTACATTTGTTTCCTATGATGGGAATTTGGCATTCGTGTGTGCTGAATGATATTTGTTTGTTTGTTGGCCATCTCTGTACCATGTCAATATTCTTTAAAATTATAAAGCACTAGAACTTCAGCACTTATCGAAAATTCGATTTCAGCGTAAGCGGTCGGAAAGTGAGGAGGGGGGGGGGGGGCGACGCCCCCCCTGGATAAATGTTGGGGGGGGGGGGGGGGGGGGGTGACCGCCCCCCCTGCCCCCGCTGTTCCAGAGTCCCTGGGAGCGGTGGCGCCTTAAGTGGCCCCTCGGGGACGGCTTTCGACAATCAGTGCGGTCCTGGCATGCTCTTTAAGCGAATAAACATGCCGCCCCGCGGGGGAGGATGGAGTGATCCGAGAGGGGAATTGTTAGTATTCGAGACAATGACCTGTCCCCTCTCCCCAATCTTTGATTGGGCGTGTTTTACTCTCCTCTGTCTCTTTTTCAATGTGTTTTCCTTTCCCCGGTCCTGGATTGGATGAGTGCTTGTGTTTTGACCTAATTGGTTGGTGTCCCCACTGAGGGCGGGGACTTAGGGATTAAAAGAAGACGTTTTGGTGGGACCGGGGGTTGATTTCGTCTGGTCACTCTGCGGATCAATCACTATGTACATAGTTGTTCTCCTTGTTGTACCTTCCGTTCTGTATTAACTACTTTATTTGTGATTAAACAGTTTACTTCTTGAAGTTACACGAGTAATGTGACTGAGCAAGTTTAGAACCTCAAGGCGTCGGCATCCAACAACTTGTACCTTCGGGCTGACATCAAAGAAGAGAAAGGGGTAAAAGGAACGCAACTCCCATAGGTTCATGTATAGCACCCATCCTAAGTTACATATTTCTGGCTTCCATAGACAGGACCTTGGCTTCCATCCCTCCCAGCTCGTCAGTGGTACGGACATTTAGATACGTCGATGATTATCTCGTGGTCATAAATAGTCACAGGCAGCCGTTCTACTCAGCCCTACATAATGTTATGAATGCTTTCAATTCGACCATGTCTCCTCTAGTCTTAACACACGAGGTGCCAGAGGATCGCGCTATCAGATTTAAAACAGCGTCCGTGTTGTCGTTTCCTTCCATCGTCGTAGTCTTGTTTGCGCTGTTTTATAATGAGTACCTACCAACTCGCACGGGCTTCTAACCTTCCGCTATCTTTCACGCCGCTTCACTGGAAAACGCAGACCAGCGTGCAGTACTCACGGAGCAAGTGCGTGGTTGTCGTAAGGACTCATAAAGACAACGAAAATAAGGATGCGCGGACAAGAGTAGGGAAATTAGGGGCTCGTATGACGTACAAATGAAGGCATGCAACAGTCACCGAAAGCAACCTCTTTGGTCAAAGGCGCGAAACAGACGCAGACATAAGGGAGGTAGACGGGACAGACTAATTCAAATGGCGCAATTCACACAAGTGGCGCTCTGTCCCCGTCTACCTTGTGTGTGTGTGTGTGTGTGGGGGGGGGGGGGGGGGGGTGCGTGCGTGTTTCGCGCCTTTAACGAAAGGTGAGCAGTTACCAACTATAATCGGATACAACTCAAGAACGCAGCCATTTTTCCCCGTCAAAGGACCCCCTTCCAGCCAATGGCGTCGGTCGATTACCAGTACCCCGCTAACGTGACAGTGGAGGTAGCAGCGCCACAATGGAGAGAGGGGTTCCAAGACCACACAGAGAAAAGTTTATCCCCTTTCATCCACCACTCCCTGCTTTGTCACACTATAGCAGGGTCACGAGAATCGGCCGACGCCATTGGCTGCAAGGGGGGGGGGTCGTTCCGGGGAAAAGCCGCTTTGTTCTTTAACGTTCTTTTACACCGAAACTAAGGAAAGCATATTTAGCGGAATGTTTCAATTTCTTTTTTAACTTGTGAGGTTGATCAATGGGAAATTAATAGTGCGATTACTTCATGGCTTTGAAATAATGTACTAGAAAGTGGAAGAAAAATTGGCGGTGGTTACCTGTAGCGACGCGATAGCTACAACTGGCCGAGTGGAACTTGCTCAGTTGAATTGCAGTCTTTCGCCGCTCCGTTTCGCTGGGCGTTCCTTCTTCATCTTCGTCCCACTGGACACGGCGCATGCGCACACCTGTGGCAGCTCGGTTTCGCCGGCGCGCCGCGCCGCCGGCAGCAGCTGCTGCTCCGCACCACATGGAGGCGCCGCCGGGGTCACTTGCCACCCTCTTGCTGAAGGCTCGAAATGCTATCATAATGTAGCTATTGCTAAAAAACCACATGCCGGCGGTGGGATCCGAACCCACAACCTCCGAATTTCACGTCCGGTGCTCTGCCACGTCGTGGGTACGATCTTCAACAAGCAGCATGTGGTTGTGCGCTGTTTTGTCTGCCAGGCCGCTCCCCTGCACACAGCCTTTACAACGAAGCACCGTGTCTGCCCCGCCGTGCGTCACGACGGCCGTCTGCAGACACGCTGGCGCCTGCCGGCCCTTATCGCTTTGCGGCGATGAATGGGGAAGGCGCGCTAGGCGACTTTATGCGGCGTGAACCCTGGAAAATCGTCGTTTCACGGTCCGGCTTCGGGGAGAAAGGAATCTCAAATGGTAAGGACATTTAGTTTTGTAGAAAGATGACTGACGTCAACCAAGTTAACTTTTGAAAAACACGACGTTTCGGGACCGGCTCAGTCGCTCCTTCATGGTGTGACTACGGGCGAGGCGCAGCTTGGCTTTTTAAGCCCTCGTGCGGAAGACCTCCGGGTCAGCGGCCGCAAGCCATGGGTGTAGGAAGGGGGAAGTGTCCCCAGGGGTGCGATTAACATTCTTCCGTGTCTGTTGGCTGTGCCACGACTCGAGTAGAAGCCTCCTGCGCGGGTTAACTTCGGTTTCCAGCACAATAGTGCCGTGAGAGTCAATTCGGTGGCCGCATGCCTCGCAGTGTTCGGCCGCAGCGCTGCGCTGACGGTTCGTTTGTCGGACTTCCGCTTTGTGTTGCCTCATTCTTTCCGCTAAGTTCTTCGTTTCCCCTACGCACGAGGCCGGGCAGACCCCGTCCTTCGGGCGGGGGAGAAGGCGTCCTACGGTGGTAGTCGGTTTGTGCGTTGTTAGCACCCCGTCTTTACCTAGAATGCGAGCCAGCCTCTCGCTCACGGCTTTCGCGTATGGGATGCAAACGCGTTTCCGCTTCTGGCGTGTGCTTGGGGAAGGAATTGAGCTGTTTTTTAGTTTTTATTTTTGGTTGAAGCGTCGGATGAATGAACTGGGGTGCCCATTTTTCGGAGATCGGAGACTACTCGATAAGGAACTTTTTTTTTTTTTTTTCCACGAGGTCATTCCTTCGCGGTTTTCTAGGCTGGTTGCGAAAAATGAAAGGCGTGCGAAATGTTACGGGAAACAGTGCCTTGAGTACACAACACCAACGCTTTTGAATTATTATAATTCTGTCCGTTTTGACCTCTTCACGGCAACCTACAAGGACCTCCGGCAGATGTATTTGGTTTCTATGTAATGTTATCTAGCCTTGCTGTTGCTTTCGTTTGGATTTGTAGAAGTGAGTTCCGCCGTTGTTTTCTGTTCTTTTTGTTTACGAGTACTAAGTCTGTATCATATTAAATGTGTATGTATATGTTTGCATATCAAGAATATGTTACGTGTTGCCGCCACTCTGCCAAAATAAGGGATTGTGGACCCGTCAAGCTGTCCAAGGACAGCTTTTTTTTTTTCTACAATCCCCCCATCTGTATTTGATGGCAAATAAAGATTTCATTTTCAAATAGCGGACGCTAAATTTTTAGAGCTTCTCGGAATGACGTGGCCCATAACCACCAACGGATTGGTGCATAACCAACGGATCTGGATTCTACGTTATTTTTTTTACGTTTAACAGATGTGTCTCCGTCTGCCTAACAAACAATTTTTCAGATGTGATGTCGACTGCACGAAACGCGCCGTAGAAGCATCACCTTGACTGCGCTCGATACAGGGCAAAGGCCGCTCCCATAGTTAAACTTCCAGCACCCACTCTCTGGTGGCCGGTTTGTGCTAATTGGAAGCTCGTCCTGAGCGATGAATGACGATGGCACGCTAGCCGGTGATCGAACAGCCCTCGGGTCTTCGTCCGGCGACACGTTGCCGGTTGGGGCAGCAACTCCAACTTCTTAACAACAAAACTTATTTATTAAAGACGGGATCGAAATACAAGGCAGGCGGGAAAAAGGCAGTTTAAGAGAAAAGGCAGTTTAAGAGAAAAGGCTGTTTAGAAGCGGCCGAGAGCTCTTTGTATGCCGCAGGTTTTAAAGCCTTCGATAATTGGGCGGAGCTTTGCTATTCCAGCTCTTGCCCAATCTCGACCAATAGCAGTACAATGGCACCACACATACAAATGGGCGGAGCCCAGGGCTCGCAACAGCCCGACTCTCTGAAGCCCCGAGCCTCCTCGAACGTGCAGGGCGTGCGGTTTCGCGTACGTAGCTCGAAACAAGTGCAGCCCATCGACGCGCCCCCCGCGTCGGCTTTGCCGTCTCCGCTGGCAGCAAAAAAAAAAAAAAAAAAAACCTTGACAGCAGAGTCAGACGTCGCCGACTTTAACGACCCCCCCCCCCCCCCCCCCCCCACTAGAGAGCGCGTCCCCCCTCAGCGGGAAAAGGTCTTCGGCCCCTCGCGACAGGGCCGTTCGTGGTCCCCATTTCCCGCGGCGTTGGGCGGCGAGCGGGGGCAATGATAATCCATCTGCACGCGGTGGCGGCAAGTGTACAGTCGTGGCCGGAGCCGATAGCGATCAGCGCGGGTGTCGCGACGTTCAGTAACCCCCCCGACTTCCCACGGAGACGGCGGCTGCCGGCGAAAGGGGGAAACGAGCCACCGGCGCCTTGGGCTTCTAACTTAACACCCATGTCTCTCCAATTAAACCTGTACTTTGCTAGCTGCCGGCATCGTATCCCCGCAAACTTCTCAGTCTCATCCACCCAGGTCAACTAGGTGGTATACAGGTACCACCTAGTTTGGCATTGTTCAGAGTTCCGCAAGGGACGCGACGACCTCGTCGCCAAGCATGGTTCTCCCACCGATGGCGCTGTTGCGGAAATACCGTCTGTCGACTGCAGCATTTCGCCAGCGGTTTAAGCCTGGACTCCATGTACGCGAAAACTCACGCGAACGCGAAGGCGACGGCGGCCCACGCGACTGGCCAATCAGAGCTCCCCAAAGCCGTTTCCGGTTTGTCCACGGTTTCTCACGGGCACATCTCACGAAACCAGCCCGTCGTCTTGGTCATCGCCACCGTCGAGAAAATATTTGGTTTTGGAGTTGAGAGGCAGACCAGCACGATTTAAATAATTAAAACAATCTACTTGTTGGGTGCGGAGGGCTAACAGCATTTGGAGCGGGCTACGCGAGCGGGCTTACTGCAGGGAGAGATGCGTGTCGAGCCGCGGGTACCGGCGCTCGATCCACCGTGCCGCTGCGCTCCAACTGTGCAGAAACACTCGCGGCGCGCATTCTCAGTGGTATATTATAGTTTGCTCACTTACAATTAGGTTGCGGTGACAGTTTATGGGAGTGTTTTTACTAAGCCGGAGTGCACAGGCACCGAACGAAAGCACACCTCCCCCGTGAACCCGTGATGTGACTTCGTCTCCGCAAGCACGCCTTTGGCTATCTCCACTGCCGCTACACCGCTGCCGTAGAGGAAATATTCCTTTGGCCCTGACTATGAGGCACACTCACAAAATTTTAAGAGAGAGAACAGGTTAGGGGCGTGTTTCTAAGCTTGAGTGCGCAAAGCACGGAATCCGCTGCGCACGTCGCGGGTTCGCGTCGCCTGCCGCCTTCGCTTGCATGGAGGTTGCCCACAAGCGACAGAGCGAACGCCAGCCGTCGCCGCCGCCATCGCCTTCGCGTTCGCGTGAGTTTTCGCGTACATGGAGTCCAGGCTTTAGACATGCGAGTAAAACTACAGAGTCGCACCAAGAATTTGCTTATCAGATTAAAGCTAACCCGAAAGAACGGCTGAACAGCGCAGGTGCATATATGAACATCACGACAAAGTGCACTTGCCTGGAGCAATTCTATCGAGGAATTTCGGAGGAGACTATAGACTCTGGGTGCAGGACAGAATGACTCAACTAAATCTGGACAAAGCAGCCGGACTGGCTCAAGGAATTTACGCTCGAAAGCGGCAAAACAGGAAATGAGCGACAGACCGGACTTTGGTTCCCGCAAGCCCGAAGGAAGGAGGTTTCCTCCTTCTCATAAAAACTTGGAAATTGAAGCTCCGCATGTACGGGAGAGATTAATGGAGGGCCAAGATGAGCCTTCCAAATCAGCAGAATTGTGGCGACAACGCACGCGCATTTGAGGCGCGAAAGGCTGCCATTTCTTTTAACTGCGCCATTTAGCTAGAAACTGCAAAAAGAAAGTAGTTTTCGCGAGCATTCAGGACTATATGACGACAACCTGCGGCTTTTGCAGCCGTACATGCAGCAGCTGTTAGTAAACGGCAAGAAAAGCGGAGTTCTCAGAGATTTTGCTTTTCTCCGGAACACTCGACCGGGGAATGTGCGTGCATCCGGCAGGTGGCAGAAGAGCAGAATGTCTGCCTGCCACTTGCGAAGGCAGTCATCGAAAGCCCTTTGGGAAAATTGTGCACTGAGGCGGCAGTTTCCGCTACCCTGCCTTTATGACCATTTTCCATATCTGTTTTCTAACAAATCCGAGCAGATGCTGAAGGAAAGAGGGCAGTCGTTCTCCAATAACATAGCGTGCATGGCGTTAACTCGTTCGAGGGCGCGCGAACTGTCAGGAAAGCTGAACTGCGCACCGCCAGTGGCATCATCAGTAGACGCAACAGCAGAACCAAGGACTATTTCGACAGGCGTTCAGCCTCACGCTTCAGATGCCGAGGGTCAGGTTAGCACACAGAAGAAGCTGCCGTACAGCTGAAGAAAACCCGGACGTAGGCTCTGTGCTGACTCCTGCATCCGACAGTTGGAAGCAGCTCGCTCAAAAGTGACGCTTTACTGAACACTCTGCTACAGAGTGTCAAACAAGGCTGCTCCAGAAAGAACATTTCGTTCTGTGAAAAAGAAGGTGTAATGTACCGCCGGTATACAGTGACACTAAAGGACGAGTGTGCGACCAATTGTCGGTCCCACAGAAGTTTCGTAAGCAGTTTCTCGACGTAGCAATGTTTGGTCAGGCCACGAAAGCGAGGTTAGTACAGGAGTATATTACTGGCCCGTTTGCTGGAAGGAAATCGAGGAGTTCGTTCGCACGTGTCAAAGGATTGGAAAGTCCACTGACAAGTGGAAGGCGCCCATGAAATTGGTCTCCATAATTACTGAGACATTCCGTCGGCTCGTTATTGACACTGTAGGGCCGCTGCCTGGGTCGGAGTCGGGTTGCCGCTACGTTTTGACCGCGCTAAGCGTCTCCACAAAATTCCCGGAAGCAATCCCCTTGAAAGAGTCGAGTACAGCCAGGGCCGGTCTCGATGGGAGCGCGCGCGTCAAGACCGGCCCTGGTACAGCCTGCGTTGTTGATGCTCTACTGGCGATATTTTCGCGTGCCGGTATCCCGTCAAAAATTCAAAGCGACAACGGAAGCGTGTTCACTAGCTGTCTCGCGACGACATTCCTTGAACGATGCGGAATTAAGGTCGTGCACAGCTCTGTTCACCACCCGCAGTCGAAACCGGCTGGGCAAATGCACTCCGTCTTGAAGCGCATTTTAAGGGCTCTTTGTTTCGAGCAAAAGCAGACTCGGAAGGTTGCATTCCCGCGGCAATGTTTGCCCTGAGGTCGGCTCCTCACGACAGCACAGGTTTCAGTCCGGCCGAGCTTTAAGGGGTCTGTGCAACTTTACCTGGCGCCAGTCGGTATTGTGTTCGCGAGGAATGCCGCATTTGTGGAGTCACCCGATGGGGACTCGGCGGCGGCTGTATTGTGATCAGCGCGTCGCCAACAAAGGGACCCGTCCCGTCCTGGCCTCCCCTTTGTGCGGCGGACGTCCTTTTTTACTCCGCGCCGTCACGGGCATAACCCGTCTTGAAGAAGCCTAACCAGATACAGCTGTCGACATTCTGGGTAGGATGGAGTGACCATGAATCGCAATCTTCCTGCAAAGGGATCGTATACGACTCGCGGTGTCATTAGAACCGGTCGCCCGCTCGTCGTCTCCCTGAGGCGGCCTCCTCTTTGAAGGTCTCCCCCTCCCCTTCGGTGGCTGGCGGCGGCGGGGCGCCGCACCGAAAAGGAGCGCCCTTGGGGTCAAGAGCCCCTGACAGCGACGGTCAAGCGCTTTGACCCTCGCGTTGTTCGGTCCCCTCGTCAGAACGGCGCCAAACGCGATGCGACCTTTTATACCTTCAGAAAGGGCAGTGCAGTATAAACGGGCTGAAATATTCAGGACAGTGTCGAACCGCATCATAACACACGTTTAATGCAATAGTGTGCCCATGTATCGATGATAATTCAGTCGTACACATTTTGCCTCTCATTCTGGAGAGTGGAGATATAGAAGTTGAATCCAACAAAGTGGTTGCCAACCGGTGAAGAGGAGGGTTAAATAAGTTCCCGAAACCATGCACTGTGCACATGGTGCTAGTTTCGACGCTTGTTGTTGAAAATCTCGCAACGGGCGAAAATGCAAAGTCGTTCCTCGCGTCCGTGAACCAACTCCATTCCGAAGCAGAGCCTGCAAAAACAAATGCTGCCACCGTCTGAAAGAGGAAGTAACGAGCGTTAGCTGTTTGGTAGCGCAATCTATCGTCCATGCGGTGTATTACCACGCGATTAGGCTACTTTTCCATACCTCACGGCGATCGGGCGCCTACCGCCTTCAGGTCGGATATATTTGACCAATTTGGAGGGCCATATTTCCTTACCTCAAGGCGGTAGGTGCCCGGTCGCCGCGAGGTATGAAATTGTGAGCTGCCGAGTGCTCACGTCACGGCCGCCATGTTTAGCGTAACCATAACTAAATGTTAACCTAATTAGGCGATATTGGTGTCTAACATGTTCTACTCATCGAGCCCGTTACGGATGTCATTAATTAGATCATGACATCATCAATTAATTATAAGTTTAGATTAGATTAGATTACATTTAGGGGGCTTTAACGTCCCAAAGCGACTCGGGCTATGAGGGACACCGCATTGAAGGGCTCCGGAAACTTCGACCACCTGACGTTCTTTAACGTGCACTGACATCGCACAGTACACGGGCCTCTAGAATTTCGCCTCCATCGAAATTCGACCGCCGCGGCCGCGATCGAACCCGCGTCTTTCGGGCCGGCAGCCGAGCGCCATAACCACTCAGCCACCGCGGCGGCTTTGATTAATTATAAGCAATTAAATTTAAGCTTAACCATAACAATATTAACTTCAGTTAATATTGGTTTCCGACGTGTTGTACTTATCTAGAGGATTCCAAATATCTAATTTATTTTAATGATGACCTCATTATTCACCGAGTTGTAAGCGATTAAACAAAGTCCCGTGACTATTTAATTATGACGTCACAAGATCAGTGAAGTCCCGTGACTAGTTAATTATGACGTCACAAAATGAGTGACCGCACCAATCAATCACCAATTCGGTATACCATTGACGTCACTAATCAATCACCAATTGGGTTGCTATATCGATTTACTATAGTGGTCGCCACCTTGAATTCCTCGGACTCTGGAAATTTCACGCCGAGAGAGGTGCATGTTAGCGGAACCCAAGAAATCGAGAAACGTGATGAATAAAACCTGACGCTCTTAAAATGCACTCCGGTTTTCATTCGAACAACGTGAACGCGTGGCGATCGAAAGGAGCGACCATTTCCAAGAAGGCCAGAGCGGTTGAAAGCACAAAACGCCGCCTTGAAAACTGGAATAGGCTCAATTGACAGGTGGTGGTGACGACGCGGCGGGACAGACTCAGCCGTCCCGTCGTCCCAAAGCTGGCTAGGTGTAAGGTCCGCTGTTGTGATTGGGGATCCCACCACTGCCACCAATGTTGCGACTTTGAGGTGGTCCCGTAGCGCTCGCCACCCGTTTTGTGACAGAGCGTTGCCAGCTCTCAAGTCGGTAGCGAAGACTCCGAGTCAGGCGTCGGTGAGAATAACAAAAGGGATTTTATACATTATGTACAGAGCATTATACGGGACGAGATCGGCACGGGGGCCGAGAGCTAACAGCAAACGCGACTGTTCTCGCACAGCGACGTCCGGCGAGACTCCAACGCGTCACACATCTCGCACCACTCGTGAGCGGCATTCGGCTCTCGGTGGGTCGGTCTCTCTAGAACGGGCTCGGTAGAAGGCGGCAGCGTTGGGGCTTATATAGCCCCGAGGAACGGTTGTCACTCAAACGGACCAATAAAAAGCCCGCACTTGACAGCCGTCCGAGAGGACCTTGCCAGACAAACAGAGGAGGCGTGCTCGCACAAGCTCTTACCGATCCTGCTAACTGTTTCAGCTTGGACAGTTTTACGTGTACACATGCATGCCTTTGCTGGCGATTTAGAAACACAAGTGGAAGAGCCGCTTCCATTTATACGCGCCGCAGTGCACACTGGGAGGATTCCTGGCAAATATCGCGAAACACGTGCTCGTTGAAAGGAACTTAGAAAGCGCTGTTACATAAAAGAGTGCCTCGCTTGCAACATGCCCTCAGCAGTTGATTTAGGCCCTCTAGTGAAATAATTGAAAAAAGTAACATCTTCTTATTCTATTTAGTGTCCGCATTTGTGTAGGTGTGATAACGATGTTGGGAAAAACGACGACTCCGCGAAGTGCTGCCCCCCATGTCACTGTTTCCGATAGGCATTCCTGTTTTCGATCCGTAAACACAAATTAGAATGCTCAATAACGAGAGGATGTTTGCGCTCAGCACTGGTTTTATGCCCCGACAAACGCTATCCAAAACATGCATCGGAGCCCAGCAGCGCTGAGAGGGCTTGTACGATGTATGCTCATGCTTTCCGCCTTTTCCCTACAGGATCCCTTACAGAAAACAGAATTAACGTGCACCGCGCACATAGGCCAAACAAACGGCGGCGCGGTAGCTGCGCTGTCTTTTCACTCACTCGTTTGCTCCCAGTCGGCTAGAGCGCGGAGCACACGAGCCGGCACGCCTTTCGTCTTTTCCGAGGCCTCCGCCAGGCCCCTCGAATCCTCATCGATGCAAGCGCCTTCTGAAAGGGCCCGCCAACTAACACTCTGTCTCTGACGAATGGCCAAAGCTGGCCTCGGCGTCGCGATCGCATGCAGTTACTTGCCGGCCCCTAGTTTTCCCTCAGTAGTACTTTTCTTTGTGTGTGTCTTCAGTTAGTCAGCTACGTGCACTGGAGGGGGCAAGAAGGACAAAAGGGTAAGAGAGGCGTGGGTGGGGTGAGGGAGCAATTGCGCAACTGTTTGTTCTCTTTCCCCTCTCTACCCAAAACGCAGCGGATTTGCGCGGTCGTCTGACTCGTCTCCACAGGCGCCCACTAGGCTCGTGTGTGTGTGTGTGTGTGTGTGTGGGGGGGGGGGGGGGGGGGAGGAAGAAAGAGATGGAAAGAGGACACTTGTTGCCGGCAGGTGGCGGCAGCGCATTAAGCCGAGCGCTTCCATTCGTCTGTAGGATGGGGGCTCTGGCTGGCTGGGGGGAAATGGGACTCCGCGCTGTTCGGCTCAGACGTGCCTCGCCGTGTACTGCCTGTCTGTGGCACTGTGGTTAATCTCCCCTGTCGCTTTCGCGAGGTGATGGTGATGTGGTCACCGCTGTTAGCCGTGTTTGAGGTGCCTCAAAGACGCGCTAGTCGACGTTTGAGCCGTACGCCGTGTTGCCGGCTGCCAACGTCGGCGCAGAACTCAATCGACGTCCGCCATGCTCGACTGGTTGCTTCAAGTTGCGTCGCCGTCGCAGCAGCTCTTTGAAGAACCTTCGGCGGAGCCGAACGTAGAGCTGCATTGCATCCAGCACCATATTTTGGAGCTGTCGGAGCCATGTCGGGTGAGCGTGCTGTCATGTATTTCACTTGGTTTGTCACTGTCGAGCTCGCAGCGCAGGGAAGGCAGCACGGCCGCTGCTGCCTGCGCATTAAATGGCATATATGCATCGCTTCTGCTATAGTTTAGCGAAATGTCATGATGCACGACGCGTGTTACGTGTCCATTTTGATAGTACGCTATACTTTGACATCGTGATTTCAGTATATTTCTTCGGGGAAGATGGCCGACCGCGCCATGCACGGAGTGACATGTCACATGACAGCCTCTTGTTTTTCTCTTGCTCACGCATTCGTTGTGCTCTTTGCGTTTCAGTGAACGTTTGTGAAGATGTGTCGTTTGGTTTTAAAGCAGGGAGCTCGTGGTTGCAGTTTCAGGCGGTTCACGTTTCGCTCCTGCACGTCTTTCGACGTTTTATTTTCCGCGGACGGGGCGATTCGCGGTATCGTGGCGCCATCTGTGGGCCAAGCGGCCAACTCGCATATCCACTGACTGGCGACTCGGTTCCCTTGGCGACCTAGATTTTAATTTAAAATCGCTAGTTCGGTGATCCTTGCATTTTCATTTCTTTGCTTCAGCAAGGCTGATGCGTCTGGTACCGCGGCATAGTTAAATAGTACAGGATATGTGCGTTGGGCAGCACGGTGCATCCGTCCGCCGCGGATCTACGGATCAGCTGCGCTGAGCGAATGTAAAATGACTAGCAAGCATTCATTGAATAAAGAGCCACTCACACTACCCACAACAAGATTCTGGCTCTAGATTGTCGTTGTGTTATGCTCGGGATGGTAGGGCATAAATCCAAAGTGACGAGCTGCGCCCAAATGGATGGTATATGGCTCCTTGCCCACCGTGATTGATTCCATGCGTCCGCTTGAAGATCGTAGATGCGAGTTTGCCTATGAGTTTTCCCTTTGCCAGTCAGTTCACTAAATTTGTTCAGTAAACCGGATACGCGCTTGGGAGCGCTAGGAAGCTCACATTTACAGGCCTATTAGCGTTGGAACTCGGGTACGTGGACGGCGACGTGTTTACACATGGGCGCTGCCATACTGGATGCGGTTTCGCTTGTCGTTATTTTAATTGTTGATATGAGTTTGAGATGCTGTTTTTGTAGGTTGAGGCATATATTACAAGCTAAATTATTTTGTTAGAGGAGATAATACACCATTTTCGTGTTTCCCTAGTGCAATTTTTCTGGACGACTTCGCGACCGCTGAGGCAGCGTTGTGCTCGGGTCCTGAGGGTTCTTAATCGAATTTTGAATTTGTTAGGCTTTAATTAGCTGCTTTCAAGTAGCGCAAACGTGCCCGACCGACCGCAGTGCGCCGCCGGAGCGATCGCCTCGGAGGAGTGGCGGAAATCGTGGCGCTCGCCGCCGTGAGCTCACCTGGCTAATGGGGCGGGTCTGGTGATGGACCAGGATGACTTTGATCACTGATTAATGCTCTAGTTATCGCTTCTCGGCCTTTTGGCTAAGATCAAAGTGTAGTATCTGTTCTTATCAGCTTAATATCTGATACGGGTCCTATTTGGACCCAAGATATTAAACTTATTTTTGGAATGCGGCGGAGTGCTTGAAGCTTGCTTCACCTCCGCCACGGGTTGGCCCGGTATTGCACTGCCTCCGGGATCGGCCCACTCACCCCTACGGGGGTGAGACCTTTTCAAAATCCAAAATCAGACCTGAAACATTACAATTATCTACCTGCAGATGCGTCAATCATGCGCCTCCGCGAAACCTAAACCAGTGCTCGATGCGGCGCGAAACCGAAACCAGTGCTCTCGACAGGGTAGCTATGCAGCAGCTGACTGGGTTCACATCAATGGCGAGTTTTTTTTCTTTTAGAAACAGGTGAGGTTGCTTGTCTGCTGCACTTCGCGATTATTTTCGAACACAGCAAATCTAGGGATGTGCAGGCGAAAATTTGCTGAGTGTATTGGATGCACGGCCCGGTATTGCACTGCCTCCGGGGTCGGCCCACTCGCCCCCACGGGGGTGAGACCTTTTCAAAATCAGATTTATAAACCTTTTACATGATATTCACTGTATATTGGACGCCGCGTCACGAGCACAGCTGTGGGTGGGCATTCCATTTGCCTACTTGCCGCTGCGAGTCAGTCGGTCATTCTTTCTTGAAGCCCTCTTTCGCTGGCAATTTGTTTGTGCTCCTAGTTGCATTCTGATCTGCTGGGTTTCGTTACTCATCATGGAAAAGTAGCACAAACCATGTGAGGGAGATCCAAAGAGCAATGATGTTGCTATGTTGGGGCACTTACAAATGCCAGTTTTTTTTCCTCTCTGCAGGCGAAGCCAACACCTGGTTGGGGCTCATTGAATGGCTGCTCCCAGTCAGCTACTAGGTCTTCTGCAGCGACTACAGTTGAGGAGGAAATGCAGGGCCGGCTAGATGGATGGATGGTGAGCATATTACCTTTGTGTGGTGGTGGTGGTGGTGGTGGTGGACGTGCCACCAAGCTCAGTATCGTTTCCCCTTACAAAATTGTCCTGTGTATTTTGTGCTGTCTTGGAATTAATCTGACTCCTAGCATTCTGTTATGCCGTGCTTCTGCTTTTCAGTCTCCCGTCCATCTGCCTTGGCAGCCCCACCCTGCGAATGGCTACTTAAACAGGCGGGGAAAAAAAAAAAAATCCCTGGAGGCACAAATGAAGCAGCTCGGGGAATCACCACGGTGTCATGCAGGACCTAGACACGGCAACCAACAACTGGTGCGCAATACCACACTACACAGCACTATAACCACACCAGCAAGATCGTGAATCGGCTTGGCTCGACTTCACTTGCGATGTGAAAAGTGGAGTGCGGTGCTGTGCAGTGCGACGCAGTGGAGTGACGCGCAGTGGAGTGACACGCAGTGGAGTGCGACGCTGTGGTGTGCGACGCTCTGGAGTGTGACCCTGCGGTGTGCAACGCTGTGGAGTGAGACGCCGCGGAGTGCGACGACGCTGTGGTGTGCGACGCTCTGGAGTGTGACCCTGTGGTGTGCAACGCTGTGGAGTGACACGCAGTGGAGTGAGACGCCGCGGTGTTGTGCGACCCTGTGTTGTGCGACGCTGTGGTGTGCGACGCTGTGGTGTGCGACGCTGTGGAGTGTGACCCTGTGCAGTGCGACGCTGTGCAGTGCGACGCTGTGGAGTGCAACAAGCAATGCTGTGACGTGAAATGAAAAGTGCTTGGCAACTAAAATTAATAATTTTTTAAAACTATTTAGTTTCTATCCTGTGGCACCTTGAGTACCTTCCCTGAGTTATGGGAGGTCAGGAATTTTATCTTGCTTACTTGCTTCCTGAATTTGTTGTTGGTTGACTCTATTATAGTGTGCTTCCATTAGTGGCTCTCTTCAGCTTCTTGAAATTAACTCTTCGCTACTGTGGGAAAGTGTATGATTTGGAGTGTACTGAAAGCAAAATTTTTTTTTACAAGTAACAAACCCAGCGCACATTGCATTGCATGAAATTGTAGCTTATTAGTTACACTTCTGAATGAAACAAACAGCATAGTCATGTGTGGGGAAGTACTTGAACATTTATTTGTCAAATATGCCTAAACATGAACAAAGTGTACAGAAAAAACAAAAATGACCGGCTGCACTAAGTCAGAACTTCATTAGAGGAAAACTGGAATATACAAACTTGCACATGTTTATAGCTGTCATTTGTCTCATTTTCAGCTCTGAGGCAAAATTATTGCTCTTCCTATGGCCAGTCAGGTCGGGGATGATGGCTGTGGTGCCACTGTGAAAAGCAATCACGTAATGATGTGAAGCAGAGGTAGATTTGACAGGTGCTGCATAGTGTTTTATCTTTGTTCTTTTTTTGTTCTCTGATAGAGCTTGCAGATTTTTTCTTTTTTCTTCTTCTATTGGTGACGAATGGACTGTATGGGAAAATTGTGCGTGTGGACTTTTTCTACCTCATCATACTCAAAGATATGTTGAATGAGCTGCTCCCTGAAAGCCAGCTGATCGAATTTGTCATTTTGGGCAAGCTCTGGAACATCAGGATGGTCTCTTCGGTGTGCTTGGTAGAGAATAAAACCGATTACGCAAGCGATGTCAAGGCAGTAGAAAAAAAGCGCTTTCCACCAAAGCATGCAAAAGCGAAAAACAGACTTTGGGAAATGGTATACGAGGCCAGAGTATATGTGTTATGTATCGTAGTACTGCTGCTCGGCACGCTATACCGCTCTACTGCCACTACGAGCGCCGCTTCACGTATAATGCCTACTGTCTGGCCCGAGCATCATATTTCGTTTAGCACCTCATCCCCGCGCATCCCCGTGGCTCCGGGCTACATGAGGACACTGAATTCTCTCAACTCCCTCTCGTCTTTCTCACGTGACTGCATGTCTACCCTGCTTGTATGCTTCTCCTCTAATAGACAGTTTCGCCCCCGACTCCAGCTGGAGAACACTTCAATGTGATTCCTTTTTTCCAACAGAGATGTAGTCTCTGCAGGTTGACACTTCCCATGTATACTTTAGCTGATTAACCTCTTCCCATGAGCAGTCATGCCGAGATCTGTTTCCTTGCCCGTCCAAAATCTTCATCCATGCATACTTATTAGTGTTCTCGCACAGGGTCTTCATCATCTCTGCAGTGAAGAACATCAACAATGTGTTGAGAGGCCGAGCGAATCTCCAAGCGCCGCTCCACTGGGATGGGCCGATTGAGACACATCGCTGTCGTCTTGGTTGTAACCTTGAGCATTTGGCAAACTGCCTTGGCTATATCTTGCGAAGACCCTGAAGCACAAAATAAACTGCTGTTATCAATTACAAACCGCATGCACCACAGAAAATGCAGAGCAAACAAAAAACAAAACAAAACTTGCGTGCGAGTACGCGGCGACGTTCCAGGCCCCTGAGACGAAGTCTCGCTGTCGGAACTAAAGTGAGGAGTTCATACGTCGTTGGCTGATTTATCACCGCTGCTTTTGTCGCAAAAAACTCCCCTGGAACTGGCCAAAATCTCTGTCGGATTTCGCTTTCAAGGAGCGCCCGGCGATGCGGACGCCATATTCGCCGGCTGACGCTGCTGTGTTGAAAATTTCATTTTTCACGGTGCCCCCTCGTGTCGAAACGCTGAAACCAACACTGCAGTAAAAAAACTGGTTGTATAGCTAGAAAATATATGCCACAGCACGTCCACAAAACTCCTGATTGAGCTTCTTGCGTGGCAGTTTTAACATTGGACGGTTACGTCCAATGGCTAATGGTGCGGTAGCGAAAATTTAACACCACAGAGAGCCAATACTAGGAGAGGAGGAGGAGGATATGCTAAAGGTTCTGCGTTGTGGGTACTTTTCCTTTCCCTACCTTAATTGTTGCGTGTCCTGACCTTGAGCTCAGTGTGTCGGTCATTAGCTACCTGTTGAGGTTAGAAAATGAAAAGTTTCACTGCTGTATGTGCATGGTGTGTCCTATCACCTAAAAAAGAAAGACAGGTTGCAGAGCAGGTGTGGAGGTAGAGATTGCAGCCCTATACAAATTAAAAGATCAGTGTTGATGTTCCAGGTGTGCGTAATACATTTCCAAAACCATGTAGAGTGCATGGAAGCTGTTGTGTACTCTATTCCTTTGACATGAGTGAAAGAATGTGTAGGGCAGACTGAAAGAGCATCATTGTAAAGTTCAGCTCTAGAAGTCCGGGAAGTCGCAGCAGTTGTTGCCTCTCTAAGAATTGCACACCAGAATTTGTGCGCTGCAAAATGCTTTAGCAGTTCAGAAGCTGTGAGAAGTGAGCAAGTGGTGCGAAATTCGTGAGGGTGACGAAAAAGCTAGACTGCGTGACCAGTGCGTATGCACTCCTTCCATATTGCTAACAAAGACTATATCTTTTAAAAGTATCTTAATGTTCACGGTTTGCTAAAATTGTTTCGAAAGTACAATTTTCCGTAATGTGCAGTGCTCGTTATGTATGATTCTCCTGCCCCGGTCCTTGCTTCCTGCGCTAGCATGTTGACTTCAAAATGCAGAACCTACAAGTCTGTCACGCATCTCGCCGGAGAACACTCGGACCGAAAGAATGGACTAGGTGACAGGTGTACCGACACAGACGCACATTTAATACACCCTACGTGACACACACACACACACACTAGCACACGAAACTAACACAAAGACTATAAATACACGCGACCCGTGAACACTGCTACTAGCGGCTACTACTAGCGTTCTACTGTTAGCGGTCGGCGTTTGTGCTCACGGTTGGTTCGGTGCGGCTGGGCGTTGTACGGGTCCAGTAGCCGGCGTCACTCCCTTCCAGCCGAAGCGTCCCTGACCCGCCGGAGCCTCGGCTTCTCTGTTCTTTCACCCGTGCCTCGCTCTCCCTCGCGCTTTTATAGCCTTGGGTTTAGGCTTTAGTCCACGTAAGCCTTGTCGTCGTCTTCTCCTTCTTCTCTCCACCTCACGGAATGCTTCTTCTTCTTCTTCTTCAGTCTTCGGTTAATCCACGTCATCCTTATCGCCAACCTCTTCGTCTTCTTCACACCCCTTTCCTTCATCATTTTATTTTAACAAAGTCCAACCTGCTGTTCTGTCTTCAGCAGTTGTGTGCACCATAGTTGCATGCCTGTTGAGCAGTGCCTTATTGTCCTTGGAATTTTGTTTCCAATATGAAAGTTATATAACTTGCATTGGCAGACAGAATACTGCATCATTGGTCTCACTACAACATGGCGTACAGACAGATCCCACCCTGCACCTCCTAAACGAAACAAGTTACCGGTAAAAAAACGAACATAAATTCCTAGGCATAACTTTTGACAGGATACTCGCTTTGCAGCTTCACATAGACGCGCTGGAAAAGAAAGCCTCCCGATGCTTGAATATACTCAAAGTACTGTCGCGAAAACACTGGGGGCTTGCTGATAGGGCGTGTCTTTTAGAAATTTACTGCTCTATAGTACGCTCTACCTTGCATTATAGATATATTGTGTGTGCCGCCGTGGTGGCTCAGTGGTTAATGGCGCTCGGCTGCTGATCCGAAAGACTCTGGTTCGGCCCCGGCTGCGGCGGTCGAATTTCGATGGAGGTGAAATTCCAGAGGCCCGTGTACCGTGCGATGTCGGTGCTCGTTGCAAGAACCCCAGGTGGTCGAAATTTCTGGAGCCCTTCAATGCGGTGTCCCTCATAGCCTCAGTCGCTTTGCAACCCAGGATGTATTCCGTATGGGTCCGTGATACCATCATAACTTAAACGACTGGATCCAGTGCATAATTCAGGTTTGCGTCTTTCCACTAGCGCATACAGGAAATCGCCCATAAATGGCCTTTATGTAAAAACAATTGAACCATCACTTACAGACGGAACTGTGCTCGATCTGCTCATGCATTGTGAAAATCCGTTCACTACCGAAACTTGTCTATTACCCAATATTTTCCAAGTGCCCTCCTAGAAGACTGTTTAGAAACAAACCTCAAGCTACCAGGCCACGGCTGTTGCAGTTTGAAGAGATGTATACTTCTGGGAAAATAGCGCAAAAGACGAGGACGGCAAAGAAAGGGATCAACAGGACCAGTGCTAACTCACAACTAAAGGTTTGTTCACAGGAAGCAAGGAATACAAAGAGGGCAAACAATCAATTAACACGCGCCTAACTGAGCATGCTAATGCCTCGGAAGCTAATAAATCTACTAATCTAGTCGTCCCATGTTAGAGACTGCAAATCTTGCTTCCCTACTTTGCATCACGGTGATGTATCGTAAAGTCACCCAACACACTTAACCAGAGAGATTATGGAGCCATTTTATATGAAGAAAAAAAAACTACATTGTGCATTAGCAGCCTGTCTGTATGCCTGCATGACAATGAGGTTCGGTTCCACGTAGCTGCACGTGTGTTTGCTTTGCTTTCTTGATTGTCTGCAGTCTTTTCATTCCTTGCTTCCTGTGGATAAACCTTTAGTTGTGAGTTACCGCTGGTCCTGTTGTTTCCTTTCTTTGCTGTCCTTGTCTTTCGCACTATTTTCCCAGAAGTATGCATCACCAACTCGACCGTCTTGCCATTGTGCTGAAGAGATGTGCCAAAATCTTGCCGTACTGGACTCATTTACCTGGCACTGCGCAAAGACTAGATCCATTAATGGCCTCCACAGTTCCGCAAAAAAACAAACTCCAAAGCAATATATTATACCACAATTCCTTGCACTCGGCGAAAAGTGCGGTGGCTTTATTATACTGATGGTTCAAAAACACGTTTATGCCAGAAGCGCAGTGGCATGGGGAAATTGGGAGGAAACTAAGACTTCCACAGTGTGCATCCATCTGCACTGTCGAATGTTACGTTGTCTATGTAGCCATAGAAACAATAGTGCACGAGAAGCTCACAAGCGGTATTATTTAATCCACTCTAGGAATGCATTCGCTCCGCTACTCAGTGACATAATGCACAACATAAAATTAGCTCAAGGACAAAACCTAAAACTCTGCTGGGCACAGCCTAAAGGCAACCAGAGAGCAGACTTCTGTACTGATTAAGGTCGCGGCAAGCAAATAGAAAAAGTAAATATACCCTTTAAAGATTGTATGCACATAGTATATCCTAAAGTGAGCAAAAAAATGGAAAAAATGGCGGTCTGCTTGGAGCACTGAAACAGATAACATACACTTTGTAAAGCCTGTTTTAGGTGAATGGAAGTCTGCAAGGAAGTGCTTACCTCGCGCCTATCTCGCACTCGCACCTCATGCATACCTTCATACTGACAAAACAAGAAAAGCCCCAGCGTGAATTGTGCAGAGATGAGCTAACAGTAAACCATGCTTTATTTGCATACAGAAAGCTTCAAACACTAAGAAAAGAGCATTTTGCAGTTATTTTTTTACAATGAACAGATACCATTCGATCCAACATAGGCCTTAGGTGAAGATGAACTTGTAGACTTGTCATGTGTCTTTAAGTTTTTAAAGAGGAGCTGTTTTAAACAAACTGTACATTTGATAAACTGATGAACTTATTACAACAAACAGACTTCTTTAACCACACCTACGCCACTTTCTTGTTCCTGACAAGGAGGAGGCTGAGGTCATTTGATTTGTTGGGAGCCTCGAGACCCATGCCCAGTGAAGGACGGTCGCTTAGATTACCTGACCTTCTTTAAAACTTGTACTAAATTTCTTGTTCTCTGTCATCACTAGGTAGTACGAAATGACTTATTTAGGCACTTTTACACCATTGTTGTTTTGCCCCCTTTTTATAAATTCATGCACAACAGATTTCTACACCCCGAGTTTGGCACATGATAGCTTAGATGCTTGTGCACCACTAAACCCAACACAACGCGCATCACTGCAGTCTTGTCACCAGCTGCTACCCTTCTTCTGTGATGGCATGCAGAGGTCTAGCAAGAATGTGCTTGGGGCAGAAATGCATTGTCACTGGTAGGGACCATATTGAAAAGTAATGAGCTCCTGGGAGAGAAGATATTGCATACATTCGTATTACTCGTATTATTTTTCTCTGGAAACTGGGCTCAAACTTCGGGGTGCACCTGTTATGCGCGGAAGTAAAAAAAAAAAAAGTTTTTCGTGACCAAACTGGGGGTGTGCATGTTGCACGACCCGACCCGCTGGGGTTTGTCTAAGATGAACAAATGAAACGCTCCATGATAAAAACAGTTTGAATGGGAGAGCTCAATTACGGGCAAAAAGAAACTCTCTGAAGCTTGACTGTAAGGAGTGTGACGACAAAAACTACAAGCAGGTGTGCATTGCATGACTATAAATCCAGTACCTGGACCTGCTCCGTTCATTTTTTATTTTTATCTTTATTTATTTACGTACATACTGCAGACCATGGTTAGGTCCAAGCAGGAAGGGCAGGTGCACAAAAAGCAAAAGTATAGCAACAAAAATACAACAATACAGCAAAGATAATGTAGTAAAACAACAATACAGCAATGCAAGACAAAGCAGAAAAAAATACATAATACGCAATATCAAAGATGGCTGAGGAACGCGTCTGTTTTTCAGGGTTGATTTGGTACGGTTAATGAGTTCCAGTCAGATATAGTGCGTGGGAAAAAGGAAAACTTGAACGAGTTAGTCCGGGCAAAATATGGTTTTAAAAGAGCTTTGTGATAGTGTCGTGTATTCCGTGTTGGCATTGGGGAAAGATAAGCAGAAGGGTCAAGTCTGAGTTTATTATTAAGAAGTAAAGAAAGAAAATCTAAACGAAAATTTCGTCTTCTTACCTGTAGTTCTTCAATACCGTTAGCATGCATCAAGTCTGAGGGGGAGTCAGTGGGTAGATATTTTGAATATATGAATCTAATTGCTTTCCTTTGAACGTTCTCGAGCTTTCTTATGTTAGACTTAGTATACGGGTCCCAAATTATGCAAGCATATTCAAGCTTGGGTCTAATTAGAGTATTGTAACCTAAGAGCTTAATGTTTGAGGGAGGGCGTTTCGAAGTTTAGGCCTTATATAACAGAGCTTACGGAATGCGAGTGAACAGATGTTATCTATGTGAGAGTTCCAGGAAAGGTTATTAGTAAGTGTTACACCCAAGTACTTTACGGACGCTACTTGTTGCAATGGTGATGATTCTAATTTATATGCATATTGTAGAGCGTTTATCTTGTTAGTTATGTGAAGAGAAACACTTTTATCTGTGTTCAGTGTCATGTCCCAGCGCTTGCACCACTGTACAATATTAGTAAGCATATTTTGTAGGTCACTCTGATCGTTTTCATTGCTGACATCGCGAAATAAAACACAGTCATCAGCATATAGTCGAATATGTACGCCAGTACAAACTTCACCGATGATGTCGTTAATGTATATTAGAAAGAGTAGTGGCCCCAGTACGCTTCCCTGTGGCACACCTGATGTGACTGGGAGACAGCCAGACTGGTGACGACCGATTGAAACATGTTGACTCAGGTTAGTTAAATAATCATTTATCCAGGAAATAAATATAGGCGGAAGTCCAATAGTTTTTAGTTTTAGAATAAGGCTGTGGTGTGGAACTTTGTCAAACGCTTTACTGAAATCAAGAAAGATCGCGTCAATCTGGCTGTTATTGTCAAATGATGCCGCAAATGAATGGATAACTGAAAGTAGTTGAGTTACTGTGGAAAACCCTTTGCGAAAACCATGCTGGTAATCTGTCAGAATGTTGTTGCGATCTAAGAATTCATTAATGCTAGTTGCGACAATATGTTCCATTAATTTGCAGCAAGATGACGTTAAGGATATAGGTCGATAATTGGTCACCTGAAGGCGGTCGCCTTTTTTAAATACAGGTACGACTCGGGGTGTTCTCGGAGTGTGCACCGCATTTTTCTTGCATGTGCTGATATCGTTGATAGTTCTTCTGGCAGTGTCATTTATTGCTAAAGCCTCGCCTACATTGGCCAGAGCTGTGGGTTGCAGTATGTAGGACACAAATGCACGCTTTGCTCAAAAAGCACAATAATAAAAACTGCCCACTTGTCTGCATGTACGTTGACATAACTTGAAATAAGAAGATCCCATTTTGCTGTTTATTGAAGGGGCAGCAAAGCCCGTAACTTTAAGGTCCAAAAAAATTGATTTCTGAAAATTGTTATACCGCTTGTATGCTTCGTTTCGATATGCTTCCAGGGCTTCATTGCTGAAATTGACCGGGAAGTGCTCTAGAAAAATTTTCGCTACACTTGGCAGCTATGCACATCGTGGAGAAATGCTTGAACAATAAGCGCGCTTGTCCCCGTTATAGATACTTGCCTTGCGGTGCAGATTTGTTCACGACTGCTTGGTCTATCTTGACCCCATTTCTTTTGTAGCACTCCTGGGACCATATGCAGGTCAAGATATGTACGAAATTTCCTTCTCTAGTTATGTCAACGAATACTGCATTGCAAAAATTGAAAAGCAAAATTTGTGCTTCACAACTTAAGCAATTTTATGAATGTCTTGACCTGTAGCACGTCAGTATAGGAGCGCCATGAATGTTGAACCAGCCTTACGCTAAGTTTCCTTAGCCTTTTCACAAGATCTGGAGGAAAAGTATATACATTACATAAATTTTTTGTAGATGCAGCAGTGAGATTTTGTTAAACGGTTATAAAACCGTTTCCGGTATGCTACAGAAATTTCATGAAAATCCTTCCAGAAATAAAAAAATTTGCTGACAGCCACATGCCCTCTTAATGTTTGTTGGTATTGCCCTTTGTGTGCTAGCTTCATCAAGGCATGCATTTTTACTGTTTCTTATTTGGGGTAACGCCCCTCAAACTTCATAAAGTAGCAGCAACATCTCCCCTCCTCTGCTCCCTCCTCTCGTTTTCGCGGAGAAATGTCTTCATGCTTCCAAAATGGCCTGTAAGGCGGCTGCACCCAGCGGGAGGGAGACTAAGACTGAGGGGTGACTGGGAGCAGCATTCTTCAAAAGTTGGCATTACTTTACGAAGTTTCGGGAACTTAACCTCGGGAGCCGCACCCAGGAAGCCACACGCAGGGGACCCATTACCCGAGCAGTGCAGTGAAAGAGTGGCTAAACTTGATAATGCACACACGCAAGTTTGACCCAAACCCTCACAGTTTAGTTTGCTATGTATCACGTGAAGTGCTAGTGAAAACTAAGCATGGCCCTTACGTAACAGGCTAATGTCCATGTCGTCACACGGTGTTTATTTTCTGAATGTGAAGTCTAAATGTGGTCAAGCTGTCTTTTCCTTTCTTCTAGCACTGAATGCTTAGCTTGCCCTCCCCATACCTTCAGAATGTGTGCGTGTGGTCTGTAAAAAGCCTTGGAATGCGTGCATCCTTCATCCCCGTTCTGCCTGCCACTTCTCAGCTCTGTCTGAAAGTGTTAATTTGTCATTCTAGGGATCCCGAGCCGCAGCAGGAGCAGCAGTCCATAAAACATGGTGCCCCTCGAGTGCCGTCATAGAATCTGTGTTGTGCAGTGTAGTGTGCCAAATGGCTATAATGAATTTTCTGCATCAAAAAGTGCACAAACATCGAACTTTAATACGGTTGTTCGTTTCTTGCTCTTTCAGTTCAATAGCATCACTAGGCACTAAGTTTGTATTAGACTGCCAGGGAAGCCCGCCGTTCGGCACTATCTCGCCGCAAGAGAATGGCATGCTCCGTAACCATCGATTTCAGCCTGGTGATTAGACGAGTCTCTTTTTCGTTGCTTCGGAAGAATAAGAAGCCTTCCTGAACAGAAGTGCTTAAGGAGGAGGAGCAGATGGGAAGCATGGAGCTAATGTGTGGCATAAAACGAGACAAGGCCAAAAACGCGCAAATGAAGGGGAAAACAAAAGCGAGAATGTGTGGGCTGCATGAATCCTGAGCTGCCGAGCTGGCAGCGCCAAGAATTGCATTTTGGACGCCAGCCCAAATGCCAGGTTCCAAAATTCACGCTCTTGCGCCTCAAAGTCCTCTTATATTTGGCCCTTTCAGCCTTCATTCTTTTATCATCTTCTTAACCGCTGTCACTTCCTGCATGCGTTTCGCTTTTGATTCTTTTAACTTCCGCTTTGTTTTCTGCTCCGCTCTTTCCCTTCATTTTGTCATTTTCAACGCTGATTTCGCACTTTCAGGCTTCCCTGCAATACCCAGTGTTTGATGGAGCAATTAGCATAAGGACACCGCTGTCACAAAAGGCTCCCACAGAGGACGCCAACCACACCAGCCACTCATCGGGTCTTTGGCAATAGGACGGGCTGCGAGCAACGCATCAGACGCACGGGCTGTCGGCCGCTGCCTTCCTCCTCACTCTCATACAAACACGGAGCAGACGTCTCGCATTGCAAGTGTCTCCTCGCAAGCTGCTTTGCAGCTGACCCATCGCTGTATTTTTAGCAAGCACACCTATGTAATTGAGCCAGAATTAAAATCTGTTATCCCCTAGCAAAGAGAAGTCCCCAATTTATTAAGCCATCCTACAGTAAACAGGCACGAAACGACGGCTACCTTGCAATTCACAATAAAATTACAAAAATATGCAACTGTTTGGCAGAAAGTTGGCGCAAATTACTTACGAGAGCAATCCAGTGTTTCTGCCGTTCTGCTTCGTAAAGCTTGTTGGGAGCTCAAAAACTTAATCCTTAGAACGCAGCAGTTGCTCGATTGTGGCATGCTGCCAATACAAACGACAAACACAATGTCCGCCTGGGCAGCTTCGCAGCGTTTGGTTGGTGTGCGGGGTCTCCCACACTATCTTCTCTGTGGTGGGAAAGTTGGCATGAAAGATGCGGCGTGGTGGCGATGATTTGGGTACAAAAACCCAAGCACCGTTTGTGGGTTTAGGTGCTCACCAAAGGTACACAGAGCAAAAACTAACTAGGGTAAGTACTGAAAACTGGACACAAAGTGGCCAGCAAATGGGGCAAAGTTTAGTTAGAACAGAGCACTGTGCAAGAGCAGGAGGGGGAGAGCAAAGGGCAGGGGAAAAAAAAATTCCTCGAGGGCAGAGATGAGAGTGGTAGTAAAACGAGAGAAGGAGTAAGGAAGTGGCAAAAAAATAAATACATTAAACTATTCTAAGCAAGAAAGAAAATCGCATTGAAATACCATTCCAGGAAAGAAAGACAAATACGGAAACATATTCAAATACGGGAGGGAACCTGGCGAAAAGCTTGAAAGTAAAAAATCCCTCAACCTACCACGCTTGGGGGAAAAAAGTGGCATTTCTCTTTGTGTGAGAATGGCCGAAGGAACTTTGAAATATTCTTCGGAAGAAGTAATTTCAAAGGGTTTATCATGTTTATTTACCTATGACAGTGGTGCCGGCTAGTCCTTTTCACAAGGTCAAGAAAACACTTCACACAGAATACACAACATAGAGAACTCTGTGCTCATGCAAGAAATGTTAACATTAAATTTCTGATTTGTGCACATAAGCTTCAACTGTCCTTCTGGTGAGGCGGTTTTTGTATTTCGCGGTCCCTGCAGCGAGCACCAAGGTGCCAATTAATCAGTCTGCATTCTATCATGGGCACAGTGGCCCGTTTAATGAATGTAGTCCAGACCACAGGTTAATTCAGGGTTATGGAATAACAAACTGCATTGGCGGCGCGTCACCAGACATGATCTGTGGGTTTCTAGTGCACGAACTTTCCTTCTGCTGGGCAGGGTCAAATAGGCGCAGAAAATACAGGGGTGTTGTTGCATAGCAGCTCAGTTTTTTTCAGGTGGCGGAAAAAATTGCAAATGCAAGGGATTCTAAAGTGCCTTTCTTTTTTTCTCTTTTGGGAAGAATGCTATTCACCGAATCCTGGCATGACTGCCGGCTCACAGCCCGTTGGAATGAGAGTTGCCCGCCATTCTCATCGCTTTGCGTTGCAGAGCTCGTCTGGGGTCGTGAAAAACCTTGTCCCTTGCAAGTTCAAGTTATGTGCTATTGCAAATTGCTATGCAGCAATTCATGTGCGACCACAGAATGCCACCGATGCCAAGAATGAAGGAAGAATGTCTACACACGCCTGGGCAGTTTCACTGCATCTGTGCAGGGCAGGCGGGCGCATCTCCCGACAGGTCTGCCCTTTCTGCTGCTGTAGTTAGTCCTGCACGGAGCCTCTAGGAAGCGGTGCCGCAGCACGAGTGATTCAGTGCAGGCTTCCGCCAGAGCTTGCCAAGTCATGGATGGCCAGTGAACAAGGCATCGACACTGCTCCCATTGGAAACCAGATGTTTGGACAGATATTGATGATAGAGAAGGCATTGGCTGTGCTGTACACTAAAAATTTAAATACGTGTACAATGCTAATGTGTCAACACACAAGCGAGAAGGTTAGCTTGCAGCGTGACAGAAAAGATTAAAGCGGAGAAAAACTCTTCTGCTGGTCACCTTACAGCTCCTAAATACATAATGAAGGAGAAGCATAGGGACATATTCAAGTCAATGATGCGATGTTTATCATGAATGCCAAAAGGGCATGCAGGCCATGATCTGGAACAGTTTGGTTTGGTAAAGATAGAGCAGATGAAAAAAAAAAAATCAAAAGGATTCAACTAGACCCGGCTCCAATTTGAAGCACTGTGCATAGACTTCATATGCAATAGAGTTGATGCATGCAGATCAAGCTTGAGGAGACTCAGGATGTATGCCATTTGCAAGCATTTATGTTACCCGTTGGTAAGCAATTGCAAGAAGCAGAAGATTTCAAGGCAGAAGCTAAATGGTGCGCAAAACATCTTAAATGTGTCGTGCTCATAACTAGTTTGTATAGGTCAGACCACAACTTTCATTGAAAGAGGGAGATAGACAACAGAGGTGTACAAAAAAAATCTTTTATTGGAATGCTTCAACCAGTACGGGAAACTGCAGTTAAGGCCCATACCGTGCAGCAAGTAATGTCTACGCATTATGCAGCGTACACGTAATGTAAGTTATTACAATCTTGCCATAAAACTTTCTCCCCAGAGATACAGACCACAGCAATACTTATATAGATGCATACTAGCAATGTTTCTTGTGTCACACGTAATAAACACGCAAATAACTATAACAGAAATAAAATATTTAAAACGGAACTCGAGAAGTCTCTCATTCAACCAAACACCGTCGCATCAAACTAGAACTTGTGCTCCTCTTAGCTTGCCAAAAAGGGGGGAAAAAAAAACTAACACCAGTGGCAGAGTACACACTTCAGAAATATACTTGTTCAACAATCAAAACATAGCCGTAACATAAAACAAAATGCAAAAATAAAAGTTGCCAAGTTTTACACATGCAGTGAGCACACTTGCCCTGCCAAGCATTTCAACCTCAAAGCTGCACTGTGACAAAGTTTGCTGAAGTTCCACACTGTGTATATTAACATTGGACAGTTGAAGAAGTTTTCAACACACGTGTGAAAAGCTTGAAAGCACCAATGCAAAGCAGCAACACTGAGGAACTTCAAACAGTACGCATCTCCAATTTATTTTCACACTCGAGGGGGGGGAACAAAACAATAAGCAGACTCTGTTTTTGGTACCATCATTTCCTAAGCCACCTTTTCAGACCACTGATCTTCACAATGGCCGAGCAAAACTTAGTGGGATGAAAAATGCTGTTCTTGCTCGCGAGATCATGAAGCCTTGGCCTTGCAAAGAGTTTCTGGCACTGTAGTGCCCCACTTAAAAGCACGTGGGAGGCAAAATCGCCCCTTTGCTTGATACACCTATTCCTATCCATTATCACCAAGGGATACATAAAATATTTTCTAAGCTGAGCCATCACTTCCAGATAGAGCTGTGGCATGACAGGCTTGTTGTTTCTGGCTCTACTACTCAGTGGTGCAACCAGTGAGCATTCCCCATTTGACATCTACCATTTTATCTGCGTGTCGGTGCTCATGCTCCTTCATATCTCTGTTCCATGTTCACAGCTTACAACATGAGGAACCCATGGAAGAAGAAAAAAAAAGTGTCCTTTCGGAAAGAGTCAGTGAGCTAAGCACACTCAATCTAATTATCACAACTCAGCTTAAACATATTTGCTTGAGATTCCCACAGCAAGGTGTGTAACTAGCACCCACTTGACTTTCTCCATGCCATCGGAATGACAGGTAACGAAACAGCAACAACACCCCTGTACAAAGGCTTATACCGTAGAAGAACACAGAGTAAAATGTAGCCTCAACTACTGTCAGTCGGAAAACACAAAAAACTTAGTAAGCATAAAAAAAGTCTCGAACGGCAAAACTTTTCAATTGAAACCTGCAAATGACTGCCAAGTTGGCAAGCACACAAAAGGAGTTCACACTGCTTATTTTAAGGTTCAACATAAGTTAACAATTACAAAACTATCCATATCAAATCAACATATTCATATGAGTAGACAAATTTTGAAGAAACACATGTTAGAGCGGAACTAATACAGCTCTTCTATTGAAAAGGAGTCTCGCACCCTGAGCTCATTATTACACAAAAGATACACAGGAACAGCATCAACGTTCACAATGTATTATAATTGCAGGCAAAAATTCAAGTGACTAAGAGATGAAACCCGCAGGTGCTTGGTATGCAATTCACGAAAGATATCGTTAATAATCGATGATTTCACTCGTTGCTAGTAGGACATCATAGTGAAGCACAAGTGTTTTCTGATCATGTATAACTGGACATCAAAGAAAAAAAAGCTTAATACTACAAAATTTATTATCTGATTAAATCCAGAGGCATTCATTCTGTGAGAGGAAAAGCATGCGCATAAATGGCTTCACAAAATATCTAACGCAACACAGCTTTTAATGGGTACAGAAAAATCGGAAGCGGATTGGAGCGACGACTGCAAGCAATGTTTAGTAGTAGCATCACTCTACTACAGTAGCCAGTTGATTTTCCTGACTTGGCGGGCCACAAAAAATAGCCCAAATAACTGGATTCTAATAAATCCATAACTTGAAAAAAGTCACTTGCTTGCAAAATAGCAGTAATTTTGCCTTCTGCCATGTTTCGCCCACATGCACCTTTTTTGCCCACAGTATTGTCATCTCCAATGTTGCCCTTGCCGATGCTCTGTACGAACATGCTCCATGCGAGATCTCTGCACATGTGTGCCGTGCGTCAAGGATGGTCCGTTTCCAGGCAACGACGGCTGGGCAGACTATATGAGAGGACATGTGGGAAGCAGATGGCTATGATGGCACCCCCAGCTGCTACTTCCCGGTTCCCCATTCTAAGGGGCAGTGGTGTCTCGCATCTGAGCTGTGATCGCGTGCTCATCTTCATAGGCTGTGTTTCTTGCACTGCCATTGCTACTGGAGATCTCAGAAGGAACTGTGTGTGCTGCCTGGAGTGGCACAGAAAACTGCCATGCCTATCCAAGCCGATCTATCGGCAAATTAAATCTAGAATAGCACATCCCTCGGCGGCAAAGGGTTGGCTTGACTGTGGCAGTGATGCCCATTCGTGACTTAGTCTGAAAAATGGAAATTTACGGCACTGCAGAGTGAAATACTGATTGCGAATGTGTACATGTTCATATGAGGTGCGTGAAGGTTCCGCAATGAAGTCCGAAATGTCGCATGGGTCCAAATTATTGGAGTCCGATGGTTGCTGTAGTAGTGTCAATCGAAGAGCTTGCATTCGTGTTACGAGTAGTTCAAACGCCTTCATTTAAAACGAAGCTTGAAGTGGTTTAAATTATTGCACTTCATTTGCCGCAAGAACTAATCTAACCATCAACATCCTTACTATGTCCCCTGCACATCAATGGCCTCTTTGTAGAGGGATGAGCATCTGATTGCCATCCCCCCTAAAGGCTGTGCTTCAGTGTTCAAGATAATCCGGTCTAAACTTTGCAGTAAGAAGCACATTCTTACAAGGGCATAGAAACTGCAAGTTCTGCATTCATTCTGCAATTAACCTTCACACAAGAAAAAAAAAAAAAAGCCTAGTGGAGTTAGTGCACTGGGTTGGCAGGAAATAGCCTTTTGCATTCAAGAGGCAGAACTGTCCCATGTAACACATGAAATAGAACCAGATAGTATATTCTTCAGTAAGAAAACATACTTGGACTTTGCGAAGTGTTGGTATCGTTAGGGTTCCTCAATGTAGCTTCCCTTGGCAGGGTGGCGACATTTCTGCCATTTTGAATCGCGGCTTCATTTAGCCGCATCGAAGTATTTTTCTGGAAATCAATATTTTTGTGTCCGATGCATGATGGTGTTTAGCGCTGTGTCCAGATATCGAAGTTTTAATTTGAATTAAATTTTAGAACCTTTTCTCCATTCCAGGGGTCAGCGTGATGAATGTGGTTTAGAATGGCATCTTGCGATTGGCCAAAAAGGTGTCACTACCATTCCAAAGGAACGTTATATCGAGGCACACTACGTTGCATTCAAATTATGTGCCCCCTTGTGGCAATGTACTGCACTTCTTCGCAGCCACTTATCAGAAACATGCTGCAACCGGGAACCTATTTATCCTGATCTCCTCCTTGTTCTGGCAACAGTTCCGAATTTAAGATTTGTTCACGCCAGTCAAAAAGTGAGAAACAAGTCCCCGAGCTTCTCCCCTTTCTCCTCGCATTGTCGCTGGCACGTGCCAGACTGGGCGTGACACATGCAATGCTGAGCCAATCTTTATGTTGACATGCCATTCTCTCCCTCCCGTTTTTTTCTATCAATACCCATTGGTAATACCCTTCCTTCCCCTTTCACAAGGGAGGTCTGCCCTGACTCAACAGAAGCCGTGAGGAATAGTAAGGGATTAAGAGATGCTGAGAGAGGTTAACAGTAGTGTTTCAGGCACATCAAGAGTTGCTTTTTCATAGATTGCATTATCAATCGTCGAGAAGCAAAGCAACTGTCAAGCAAAACCAAAGTTCTGGTCCCCAGGTAAGCAGAAAGTGTATGCAGGAAAGTATTCTTTCGTATACCTTGTCACGAATGACGAATTAACAGTTTCTGTTGCATGTATAACAAAATTAGCAAGTTAAACCTTGGCAATAAATGTCGCAAAAGAAAACAGCAACCATGATTTGGCCACACAAAAATGTAACAAATTTTTTCTGCAGAAAAGGCCTTTCAGCACATATGCACTATAATATATGAGATAAAAGGCTGCCTTATGTGTCTATAACAAGACATCAGGCAGACAAAAATACTGACCCTGAAGAAGCACGTGCAAAAGGAGACCTTGCTACATTAACCCAGATAAAATTAAATGCTGTCTAATGTCCTATGCCTTAAACATTTGCCCAAGCCATCCAGCCTTCCAATCCAATCCTCTCATACTTTTGTTCTACTGCAACAACACAGTCAAGCTAACTAATGAGAATAATAAAAGCATTTGGCTACAGCCTCTTTACAACACGCTGTTTGCGAACAACCTATCCATCAAACTACAGCGCACAAATAATTTTCTTGCATGGACTCGAGCTAGGGCTTAGAAGTGATGTGAACTCCTCACAAATATGATGAAAACGAATATTTCTATATTTCTAAAGCCCACCAAAAAAAAAAAGACCACACTGCCTAGCACACATCCCTTCACCCTTTCACTCACACACACACGCATCCAGGTCTGCACAGGTGATTAGCCCATCTCCCAGACCACGATGCCGTGTCCTTTACTAGCTTTTGCTCACTTTTCGTATAAATGTAGGTCAGGTGAGTTGCCCCCCCCCCCCCCCCCCCCCCCCCCACCTCAAAAAAAAAAAAAAAAGACTGTGGGTTTTGTGAATGCAACCAGGTGCTAGTTTGATTAGCTTGATGAGAGCATAGGCTAACAGCCTCTCTTTGGTGGGCAGGGTAGCGGGAAAGCCTTGAAAGCAGTGTCCGTGGCAGCTGGCTGACTACTGGACGAATACGGTTCGATTGTAGCTGATGAGCAGTTCGACCACGGCACTCTCGGTGTGCCAGGCACTCATCTGGTCCAGGCCCATGCCCATGATGTCCGGCGTGCGCATAACGGTCGGTGAAAACACGGTGCTTAGGTTCTTCGGCGACATGAGGTTCTTCTTCTGGTGCTCAGAGACCCTGCACCAACAGCAGACATGGACATGAGGAAGAAATATAATAGTAATCAACCTCGTCACTGAGCGCTCATGAAAGCATAAATACTTTGCAGTTGGCAATTTAGCACTGCATGCAAGGAACTAGCCACACTACACCGGTGTCATTGTTCACTTCAGCTCCAGCTGTTGCACTTCTCTCAAACATACTCAGTTACATCTTACATGACCTATACTACAACACGGTACAGAACACTGGTTTGATACTGCTACTCAACATGCTTCCCAAGTCAGTGCAACCCTGATGGATTTTGTGATGAATGGACTAGTGTGTTTAGCTGCAAAGTTCAACTGCAGTGAGTCTTCATTGAGTTAGCTGCTTGAAACACGCACAGTAGTTCTAAGATTTCATGGTTTCACAGCGTACTGGAGTCTTCTGGTTTGGCTGGGCATCGGACAAGAAATGCCTGCCAGCCCAGGATGCAGAGAATTCAGAAAATGGAACACCATGAGCCGGTTTCTGCCATGTCTCATCAAAGGGGGTTGCACTTCCTGTGTGCCAATGGCAGCATAATGCTCATGTTTAGCGGCTGCCATTTTACAATTTTGACATTCTGACAGCATGTGCTTGGACTGAACACCACTCAGCAGTCCGTAAGTTGCCGGAATACTGACCGAATGCCGACAACCTAACAGCTGCAGCTATACACCGGAACTTTTATTTCACCACCCCGGTGATACAGGTTGTTCTTAAGTGAGCAGACTGAGGCTTTATGGCGGGGACTGCCATTAGAACCGTAATGCAGGAAATGCAGAACAAATAGTACCTATGACCTTGAAACATAGCACTAACTTTAATCACTAACTAGCGAGATGTAAAAAACTTGTCGTGAATTTAAACGGTTGATTGGGTGAGGGGCATCGAGTCCACACCAGAGCAATGACGTCGACCCCAAAAAGAACCAGCCCCAGCCGGTGAAGAACAAATTACCACGGTGAATAGTAACTGGCTCTATAGGAAAATTTTCCAGTAATATTCACAGCCTTTCAAGGTCCTTTTAGAAAATTTTCAAGGACCAAATGCAATGGTGCATTTATAGGAAATCTTGGCCTGGCCATTCCAGAGGTGATGGCACTGCACTCTCAGAATTCTGGCAAAATCCAGTTCTGCTGTGCAGACCACAAAAGAGTACTCCACCAAGGAGTGGGCTGCTCTGAAGGAGCTGGGAAAGCACGTTAACTCGATCCTCATCGGCCAGCAAAAGATGCATTCTCTGCAGCAAGGCCACCGTAACGCCCTTAGGGGGGGCAAGGGGGGCGGTTGCTCCCCCCCCAGTCTCCAATTGCTTGCACTTGGGTCAAATTTCTGACAATTGAAACACTTCAGTTCCAGGACTCTTTAATTCAAATCACAAATGGGGCTGAGCTACTTCGCTTCGTAGCCAGCTGTAAAGCATTTCGTATACGAGTAAATCTAAACTAGTTATGTCTCAACAGAAGTCAAACAAAACTATGCACAAAGTTTTTTAATGCAGTTGATCACTTCCTCATGCCTAAAGCTTCCCATTTCGCTTTGTTTTATATTGCCGTGAATATCTGCACCATTTGTTCGTTCGCAAGGTCAAAACCACTGGCACGCAGTTTTATCATTTTGTTTTGTAATGCGAGATGCGACCAGACTTATCTACTGTACGGGATCCGATGACGCCCATGGCTTTGTGGGAACCATCCACCCTTTTGTTGCTGGCTGGGCACCGCGGAGCGGCGATTTCCCCTCGCTAATCCCCGTTGGTGCGTTGGCAAGAAGTGGGCAAGGCGAGGCAGACAGACGGCGACCCTGGCAAAGGCGCCATAGCCTCCCCCCCCCCCCCCTAGCAAAGACCACCTAGGCTGGAAGGTCGGCAGTGCGAGACGGGTCCAAACGCTCGCGCTTGACCAGGAGTAATTAAGCACAGCGTACGGTCGGGCGCGGACGTAACTTGCCGGCGCCGCGGCGACTCCGATGCGCAAGGACGTTGTATGCTCTGGGGGAACGGGCTGGCTTAACAAAACGTAGCCAGAGAAAAAGAATGCCGCTGCGAAGGCAGCAATGACAGGCTTGGTGCCACTTTGCAGATTTTGGGGGACGCCTGTCAACAGTCGTCGCGAAGATGAGTAGTTTGTTACCCGCGGTGGCGGCGGCTCGGGTGAAATCGATAATTGCCCTAACGCTGGGAACCGCCAGGGTCACGGGTTCCCAGGGAGCTTGCGACACGTGAATGTGTTTCTGATGTATTTTCGTGGGCTTCTCTCTTTGCTTTTTAGGGGAGAGAGTTGAGTAATACTGTGGAAGTATGGGGCGTGGCACGTAAACCTAGTGGGCCAATCATTTTGGGGGTCCATTCCTGCAATGCCATTTTTTTAAAGCAACATTGACATTCTTTCTGTGTTGTGCATTTTAGAGAGAGGGTTTTCAATGTTGCGGGAAATGGAAGGCGTGCCATGCAGTTTGTTAACCAATCATGTGCTAGTATGTTTTGATTAGGTCGTGCAAAATGTGGGCTATGCTCTGAGGTCCTTAAAACCGGGCCCCGGAGCCTGGAAAATCGTTCTGGACTATGGCTATGCCGAGTAGAGGTCTCCCCTAGTGTTAGCCAGTTCCACCCTTTTTTGTTTAAACCTTTTTGCCGCTTTAAGTTGTCTCCTGTACACCAACTTGTATAATGTAAATTTTTCTACATAAAGCCTCAAGTCTTACTCCCTTAACACCTGCACCCTAATTCGTCGCAAGACTGTCTCTGACGGAGCACTCCTGGTGCGAAGAAGCGTTCAGTCAGCCAAATCAACGAACAGTCTCTGGCGGTGGGCACCCCTGGTGCAAAGAAGATAAAGAACCAAGTAGGTCAGCAAGAGACCAGTACATCTTTACTTCTCCACTGATTGTGGCCGCATGCAAATGCTGCCACGTTTTTATAGATTGTTGCAGTCGCTATTGGTTCTTTACCGAAGGTTCCTTGCTAGATTTAAATTGAGCGCGACCAAGAACTGCAGGCATTCAGTCGATGACCGCCGAGCATGCTTGTAGCTATCGCCACTGCAGAGTCGCTCAGTTCTTAGTGGGCGCGAGCCAGCCCCGTAAACAGTTTATTCTGGAAGCCTTTTCACTGTCTTCCCGACTGCTGGAGTGTCGTCACCACAATGCGGCAATTTGCATCAACCTTTAAACATTGAAAAAATAAAAAAAATAAATTTATTATGTAAATAAGCATTAAAAAAATAAATACCAAAATAAGCCCGAAGTCTTGCCCCCCGCCACTAAAAGTTCCGGAGTCCCTGCACTGGAGGCACTCAGTAGTGCCTGAACAGCAGTTCAAAGAGTTTTTCACAGTAGCCATCCCAACACCAATGGATTAGGGAGAGTGCATAAAAGCGTTGGCTTTGCACTGCAGTTGACTGCAATGACAGACTGCTCACTTCCTAACATATGGCTATGTGTGAGTGACGTGTGTCTCATATATACATTTGTCCCGAGAATAACTTAGTAACACGAGCGTCGCTGTCTAATTATTAGTTTTTTTTTTCTTCACCAGTGCGGTGTCTCGTGCCACCAGAGTAAGCTTTCTTCAAAGGCTGTGCACTGTGATAGCACGTAACAAGTGCAGTACTGTTGGCAGACACCTGAGGCATTAAAATTGATCTCTGAACAAAACTAAACTGGTCCAGATAAATGAACTCTCCAAACACGGGAGGCAGGAAAAGTTTAAAATGGAGACCTTGCTTGCAGAGCAATAAAAACCAACAATTCCATTTTTGTAATCATAGCTTCAGTGTGGAAGTATTTTCCACATTCTGCACATGCCTGATGTGAAAAAACGCCTGTGAAGAGAGTGCATGTTCTGAACACCCAATCTTGGTAATACTTCCTCACTGCCCATTACCAAGGCGAATGTGCGTTTTGCGTGGCTGCTGCCATCCACAAGCAGTAGCTGTTTAGTGCATCATCGTTGTGGCTTTGCGCACTTCATTCAGAGCGTGAAAAAAAAAAAGTTAGAATAAAAAATCCCTTTTAGCAATTTGCATCATTCTGGATTCTAGTGACTGTCCACAATGATCTGGTTGAAAGTTCCCGCTTGCCTTGAGTGATTAAAAGGTTATTTAGCTAATGATAGCAGATTCATTTGTACTCTTTGGAATGAATGTACGTATCTAATTGAGTGCAGGCTGCCGCAATTGTAGACGCTTCACTTTTATGTTCCGAATTGGCACGGGCGCTGTGAGACACCCAAGTGCAGGGCGCCGGATTAATTTCGACCATCTGGGGTTGTAAACATGCACCGGGACAATGCATAGCGCACAGGCCCTTTTGCATTTTGCCTCCATTGAAATGTGGCTGCCGCGGCCAAGATGCTCAGGTTACTCAATCCTGGTAACTCGCTTTACCGCCGGGCTCAGGTTATGTGGGACACAGCACTACCTGAGCCATGCCTCCAATACTGTGGGCAAGAAACTGGAGAGTGACACACCAACACAGGCCATTCTTTCAATGTCTCACGGCAACACTTGCAGCAACAAGAAGCAACAGCCAGTTCCCCTGTGCGCCTTAACCGTGACAAGTTTCACCACAGATCAACATAGAACACGATGGCCTGGGTTTCAAAACAAGTTTACAAAGCAACTTCTCACAGTGGCGGTGGTAGCTTTAAGAAGCAGCCAGGGTAGCATCAACTGTGGAAAGAAAAAACCTTGCCAGCAGAGGACACTTGCTGTTTTAGCAAGTAAAAAAACATGGATAAGTGTTCCGCACGTAAGGTAAATGACAGTACCAAAATTCCAGGCCATAATACCATTCGGACTCACTGAAACGTAGCGACTCCGCTAATTGAAGTCACTTGTATGAAGCCCTGTCAATAGATATGCAACTGATGACAGCGCACTGTTCATTCCACAGAACATCAAGAAAAGAAAAAAGATAAGCTAGGAATGCATAGTTCAGGTTCACAAGAATGGTCCACATGATTTCTATTTCTGCTACACAACTTTGCATCCAGAAATCTGAGGGAGCCACAGCATACATGCAAGATCTGTGGGAACCAATCGTGCATACCTTTGCAAATGACTCATGAGATACTTCAAAGACTGGTAGTGAGCAGGAGGCAGTGACTTCACCGCCTCTTTCATGGCCTCAAGTTTTTCTTCTACTTTGTTGCTCTCTGTAAAGGGACGCATGAGAGCATTAAGCAACAGAGTAACGCTGCATTTTCTCTGCACCTGCAATTTCCCAGCTCCAAAACAGTGCACAAACAAAGCTGTACACTTGGTATGCCAGTGTTGCCCTATATGAAACTACAAAAGGACATGCACTAGTAACTAACACTGCAACACTAGATTTGTCAAATAAGCACACTCAAGAGCCAAGGGACCACATATTTTTTTTTTTTTTTGAACATGCACAGGACACTAGTAACCAAGGAAAAACAAATGACAGGTGACAAAACCTGCCTACAAAACTGCATTAAAGGATGTGCTACCAAGCTCACTGTTTTGAGAAATATTAGTTACAACATTTGAAAAATGAAAATTGGTTTTTGGGGAAAGGAAATGGCACAGTATCTGTCTCACATATCTGCCTACTGTAAGTGAAGAGGCTGTGAAAGAAGAAAGGAAGAAAGAGGTGCTGTAGTGGAGGGCTCCGGAATAATTTCGACCACCTGGGGATCTTTAATGTGCACTGACATCACACAGCACACGGGCGCGTTTCGCCTCCATCCAAACACTGCCGCCGTGGTCCGAAACAAAGAAAGCGATGCTAGCAGAAGCATACACTCTGAAAAAAGTGCAAATCTGCAAAGCACTACTGCGTTCATTATGACTTGCAGCGCATGTGAAGTGAATCAACTGATGATCCCACTTTCTAGTAAATCGGCATGCCTTCATACAGAGCCCCCAACTTTAACAATGATTCATCATACCTTTTTCTCTGCATCAACTGCTAAGTGCACAAACTTACTACTTCACGAACTGAGCTCCTATCACGTCTTATGCATTACAGCTCAAGTTGAACGCGATAGTACACAACTGTATGCACAGCAGCAATTGAAGGTCGTTGACAAAGAGGTGCGCATGCCTGCATGATCTCTGAGAAAAGCCAACTGGACAATACCTGTGGCCTTCTTCTTGTACTATACTCCATCTCATCAGTTCCTTGCAGCACTACTAAAGCTGCGATGAGTGCAGAGGCCTTGTTGTGACGCTACAGTATGTAGTGCAAGTATATGTATATTGGATAGCGTACGCTAAAATAACAGTGTGTTTCGTAGTATACATGTGCTGAACATAATTTCAAACTGAGCATCACCTTAGGCCATTTTCAGACTGTGTCTGTCATTGTTACTGCCTTTTTTGGTACATTCACTGGCCATAAATGGAGTCACCTCGCCTAAAAAAAAGCATGAGCGATAAATTTGCTCTATTTTTTTTATTTAGAGTGACGATTCTGCCAGTTCTGAGCCTAAAGAAAAGCGTCAGTTTGTTGACAAAAATGGTCCCCGTTCTAATGACCAGACGGCGCTGCTGGGCTGAGCTCGTCATCATGCATCCGTTTGCATATGCTGAACTAAAACTAAATGTGTGAATGTGACAAATGGCGCAACGTCTCACAAAATGCTTGCGTAGACAGTGTTGATTTATGCTCTTTTCTAGCCATATCTGTGTACGCCATGAGCAGATGATGAGGTGCAGAGGAAGATGTTTAACAAGCTCTACTGATTGGCTGAGGAGGTCTCTACCTTCCATAGTGCTGCAAGGAACTTATGTATAGCCTTGAAATGAACACCTTTTATAGCAACTGCACACTGAATTCCCGCCCGGAGAAACTTGTCACTTGTGTGCAATTATGGAAACAAACATGAATTTTGGTCGTGTTAATCTGTGTGCTACCAAGAATGAGAAATTTGACAGCCTGGTGACGTTTTTGTTTTTCTAGCGTATCCTAGGTGGCAGCTCTTTTCAATGTATTTTTTTTTGCTCCGCAGCTGCAACTCATGGCACTAGTCAATTCGAATTTCTTGCACCAGGACTATTTCGTATTTCCAGCATCTGTTCAGCAGTATAGTAGAGAGGGACCTTACAACTGGCCATTTCAACATGAAACGCACGAACATCCTTCTCCTCACCAAGCATCACATAAAGTATTGGTAAGATCGGAGCAATTTTCACAGCCCACATCTGATGACAACATTGACTCATTTGTCCTTAGTATAACTCAGTTCTGTGGCTTTTTCCAATGTTTTTTTTTTTATAGAAACAGGATATTTATTGCTGAGAAAATAATATTTCAAAATAGAAAGTTTTTTCTTTGCCACATGATTCAAACTCATGATGTCAACATCAAAAATGAACCTGTGATTGCCATTTGGAACTGAATGCCAGTGTAACCTAGCCTCCGAGATCCACGTTAAAAAAACCTGCCTTGACATCACCACAATTGGTTTGTGAAGGCAGCGATATCTGTACTTCGTTTTTTGCCCTTTTCTAGATTATAAGAACTTTGCTGACCCACACATTATATGACACCTTCACATGCAAAGGGGTTTTTCAAAGCTTGCATTGAATAAACCAGAGAGATTTAACAGCTTTCGTGCAGACACTATTAATCCAGTCTTTCCAACTCAGACTGTCTCTTATATAGTAACTCCCAAGACATTTAACAGCCACCACTTCCCCAAGTACTACGCCATCTACAGAGTAAGGACACTGCAAAACTTATTTGTTCCTGCATACAGGGAGGACTGAGCACTTTTCAGTATTTAGGAACATATTCATTTCTTGCAACAACCAAAAATTTCAGCGAGGCTTTAGCCAAATATGGCCTGCTACAGGTTTATTGAGGTATAAAGAATGTAGTCACCTATGAAAAGCTTCATCCTAACATCAGTGTCATGGACATTTACAATATCATTATCATAAATAAGGAATAAAAATCTGTCCCAAAATTGAGCCCTGTGGCACCCCTGTGTAACCTGTAGGGTCTCTTAGCAGTACTTGTCAACCTGAACAAGCGATACTTAAGCCCCCTCTCTAATCTCGCACGGTTCCATGAAGCAGATTTTAGCATTTTTCGAAGAATGATGCGTTCGCAACCATGCTCTCTTTTTATGTTTTTATTATGGCCATCAGTAGGAATGGCAGAACGATGGAAAAATGACTAATTTACAGTAGCAAAAAAATATAATGCGAAGAAGGAGGAGTTCTACACCTCGAAAATTTTAAAAAGAATATATATATATATATATATATATATATATATATATATATATATATATATATATTGCAATCAATGCCAGATATCAAACTGTTCAGAATAGCCATAGATGTGCACCCCCCCCCCCCCCCCCCCCCCCAAAAAAAAAAAATCCGGAAACAGCATGCTAAAATACGGGTACAACGAATATGTTAATTTTATTTGAGAGGCACTGCTTCAACCTCCCTTGTAGCAGCAGCCACAGTCGCCAATGTGCTGCCGCTGTTTAGTGTTTCATGCTGCCCAGTCCTGCGCCCATTTGACATTTTTACTTCTCCCTATACTCCTCTGAACCCTTAACTGTGCCTCTGTCAATGGCTCGCACCTGCCTCTATCCACGTTATAGCAACCTTCTGTTTTGCCCTTGAGTACATCGCGCTTTGCCTCAAGGTGGCTGATAATCTGGCTTCTCCTACCGACTCGCAAGCTTAGTGGCGAAGGTCGCTTTACTATCTTGAAGAGCCAGGGGGAGGGGGCCATATATCATGCTACAATTGTACATTGCTTCCACATGACTTGAATAATTTGAGGAAAAAGCTACGTGCTATATTCGTGCAAATACAGTAATCGTCTTGCATTCTCTTGAAAGCAATGATCTGGTAATGAACAAAGTCCTGACATAACGAAGTCCCGACATGCTTGCTAGCCTATCCCCTCCAGCAAGTTTCCGCATCTAGCGCGGCCACTCTGGCAATGACATGCTAACATTCTCAAATAGGATACTGGCACCTTTCGAAAGCAATATTACTAGTGGTGGCTTAAGCTTTTTTAGTTTTCAGTAATGCCTGGCATTAGCATTGGGGGCTTCCTCTTGTTGCAATATTAAACTGTCCAGTAATAAAAGTGAGCGTCAGGCAGGCGTCCGACTTTTGTAGGGCTGCATCTCATTTGCGAGAGTGGCCATGACAGCAGCTGCAGGATTGTGCACCATGGCATCATCAGAGAGCATGTCAAGTACTACACAACGTTCAAATGCAACACCCACTGCCGAGCTTTTTAAGGTGCAGGCATGTTAAAAAAACAAAAACAAAAACAAACAAACAAGTAATTATTTGATGCCGTCCACGGGATATTGCAGATTCCTCGCTCCCCATTTGTCGAATTATAGCCACAGAAAGTTAGGAGCGTTAGCGATACCAATTGCATAAAGTTTCTGCAATAAGTCACTCTGGGGCACTTTATCAAAGGCTTTGGCACAGACCAAAAAAAAACATCGGTCTGTTCTTTATCATTACTTTTGATAGAAATGTCATGAGATGTGGTAAGAGGTTGCATAGCAGTCAATGAACCATGTCTAAACGTGTGGGCATCTGATAACTGTCCGTTTTATATATATATGGTCAAGTGCTGGCAGATTACGTGCCCTAATATTTTACAGCTTGTTGAGGTCAAGGAAGTCGGTCAGTAATTGGAAACACGAGTGATCAGTTGACTTCAACATGGGCATGATCTGAACACTCCCCTAGTATGACAGAACAGAAAAATGTGTTAGCAAACTGTTATAAATGACAAAGAAAAACAGTGCAAGATCCGTTCTATATAATGGTGCAAGAAAGCTGCGAAAATGGTATTAGGACCTCATGCAATTTTATGGCATCAAGTCTAAGCAAGTTGCGTTGCTGACGTCACAAGTTTGAACCAAATGGTAGAAAAAATACACCCATTTTTAAATGAAAAATTTCAAAACAATAAATGCACTATCATCATCATCAGCCTGACTACGACCACTGCAGGACAAAGGTCTCTCCTATATATCTTCAATTAACCCTGTACTGTGCCAGCTACAGACACCGTATCTCCGCAAACTTTTTAATCTCATCCGCCCACCTAACTTTCTGCCGCCCCCTGCTACGCTTGCCTTCTCTTGGGATTCATTCCAATATCTTTAAGGATCATCAGTTGTCTTACCTTTGCATTACATGCCCTGCCCAAGCCCATTTCTTTCCCTTGATTTCGACTAGGATGACATTAATCCGTGTTTGTTCCCTCACCTACCCTGCCCTGTCTCTTAACATTATGCCCATCATTTTTCTTTCCACAGCTTGCTGCGCTACCCTTAAGCTGAAACCTTTTCGCTAGCCTCCACGTTTTCGCCCCTTATGATAAAGGTAAAGACATCAGCATAGCTGCAAAGAGTCAAACAATCAGTTTTTACCAAGAACAAAAATTGGATAGAATTGTCCTCAGTGCTCCTTTAAATAGTTTCTCAATGTACAGTCGGTAACTGTATACAATGGATGCCATGCATAATGCAGAGGATTGTTAGATAAGGTGTACTCACTGACTGCATCGAAGAACTTCGTATAGCTGTCGAAGGTGATCAAAGGTATAGGCAGCAACCTTAGGAACAGTTTTAGCACGCCCGCTATTACATGAATGTCTTCATATGTGGACGCACTCAGTGGTGCACTTTCGCCATCTGAAGCAAGAAATAGAGAGCAGAACAAAGAGGAGATTATTGCTGTCAACTTTAACACCCAATGTCATGGTTATAAGTCAGTCATGGCATGACACTTTCGAGAGCAGCACAAGCAGTTCTTACCTTTCTCGAATGACATCCGCAATGCCTCCACTTCATCACTAAACCCGGACACACGATAAATGCCTTCAGTATCCAAGCCTGCATAAACCAAAGAGATTCCCACCATTTAGAACTCTTAATAATAAGATGTAGACTGCACATAATTAGTCACACAAATTTCTGCTTTACATGTAAGCATTTGAATGTAATAAAAATGTTTAGCTTGACTCGGTGCATTCAGCTAGAATAGAAGAAAATGTAAGGAAAATGACAAAAAAAAAGCAAAGCTTCAAGAGTTCTGAAAGAGCTCAATTTAAAAAAAAGTCTCTCCAAAGAGGTTAAAATATAGAGCCGCCCTACTTCACTTACACTCTGCTGATTTCATTCAGGTATGGCCCAAAGCACAGTCTAACAGGTGCAGCCATAAGCATCTTGAAAGCAATGTAATGGCCTGGCCTGAAACTATACCACATATGCACTGAGCAAGAAGTGAACTTTCCATTTCAAAACTTGTTTGCTGAAGTGCGCACGCAACCATTCCCACAAGCACCACGAAAAAGAGTATGGGACACGATCCCGATTCTTCGGCAGGCGCTCGAAGCGAGCGACGCGTTTTTTAGCTCTCCGCTCCTTCGGACGCTGGGCCTAAGGCTTGGCGGCGCTGCGGGGTCTCCCCATGGAGGTCACAGACACCGTGAACAAGCGACAGCCCGCGTTCGGAGGTGACAATGAGCAACGCAGGGCAGGCCGCTCACGATCACGGAGACGGGCGGCATCCAGAGCAAAGTCGTCCAGCACCATTCGGCGGATGCAGGCCGAGATCGCTGATCTGTGGGACACGGTGATGGCGGCGCTCATCACCACTTCGGAGAACCTCGAGTCCGTCATCGGGACCTTGGACGTGTCGCCGGCGGACCCACGCGTTCTAGCCTTGAGGGAGGCCATGGCGCTTGCTCACCAGACGCAGGACTACATGGCGGCTCCCTCCCCGCCATTCCTGACCACCCCTGCGCTTTCTACCGCCATTGATACACCTGGGGAACCGGCTGTGATGCCCTCTCCCCCTGATGCTGCTGCTGCGGGCTCACCACGGACACCTGCAACCAAGGAGAACATGTGCATCCCGATGGACGAGTCTGTTCTCTGGAAACGGCGACGCTCAACGAGGTCCGAGGAGGAGAGGGACACGGAAACCAACACGGACATCGCAGTGGCCAAGCGGGAAGCTTGAAGCCACCCCACCGTCACTGTTCCCTCTCCCTCCACACTCGAAGGAGCAGGGCCTGCCCAGCTTGAACCCCAGGGAGCCCACCTTCAGCCTGCTGCTGACGCTGCTGCTGTTGCTGCTCGGACGACGGCGTCCGGATGAAAACCGGGTGTGACCTCGCCAAATCCCGCCGCACGAGACCAGGCTGTGGCTGGGGCCTCGTCTGCTGGCAGCGAGCATGGCCAACTCCACGGTGCGCCGCAGCAATACGCTGCAGCAATACGCTGCAGCAATACGCCGCAGACAGCGGCGACGCTGATGCTGGGGCCAGCCTGGTTCTGTGGCGCACCATCGCTACCAAGGTGCACCGGCGTCGGAGAGCTGCCCTGGAGCGAGCCGCAGCTGCCGTGGAGGTAGCGGCAGCGGCGATCCGATTGCCCGGCGTCCCGTGCAGCGCGGCCGCTTCTCATGGCCAGCCCCCTGACGCACGGGACGCGGAGATCGTGCGCCTAAAGCTGGCGTTGCGCGCCCTCAGTGCACTTTTCCTGGAGGGAACCGATGGACACCGGGCTTGCTTAGAAGCAGCAGGTGCTCCCGCACAGATAAGCCAGGACGATGGCTAGCCGCCGGACTCCCTCCCGCATACCATCCATCCTGCAGTGGAATGTGCGCTCACTTGCAGCGCGGTACGCCGAAATGCGAGTTTGCATCGCACAGGATTCGCCGGAAGTTATCGCGATGCAGGAGACGTACGTACGCTTACATGACGGGGAGCACCAGATGCGGCTACCTGCCTACAATGGCTACCACTCAGCCACCACGTGCGAGGAACCCACCTGTGCCGCAGTGCCCTGTTGTGACACATCTCATCAGCCCGGGAAATCAAGGTGCGTGATATATGTGCAGCAGGACATCCAGCACACCCTCGTCAGCACGGCAGTGGCGACATCTGACGCCCAGGAGTGCGTGGTTGCACTTCGGTGGTCTTGCCACGTCGCTGGCCAGTATTTATGTGCGTCCAGCTGTCGCGTGAAACGGGCTGTGTCTTCGTGCTGTGCCCCGCGCCAAATCATCTGTGGTGATTTTAACGCCCGCCATAGTGCGTGGGGCAGTGCGCGCCAGTCCGCGCGTGAAGAAAACCTGCACGATGCAGCAGTGACTTACCCCCTTGAACACCGGCGAGCCCACCTTTCGACAACACGGAACAACCGGCTCCTGCATCGACATTGCCTTCGCATCCAGAGGCATCGAGGCGACATGGCGCCGATCACCATCTCTCTGGGGCTCGGATCATTACTCCATCCTAATCGAACCCACTGTATTGTAGGCGCGCTCCAAACGTGCCTACTCCATTACCAACTGGAGTGCGTTCAGGCGGGCGGTCGATGAGGCGGCGGCCACTGGCGCAGATTTCTTTTCAAGTCTAGTCCGAAGCGCTCTCGCAGCCACCCAACGAGCAGAGGTAAGGGCAGGGCAGCCCACACTTGATATGAAACTGCTCAATCTGCATAAGAAGAGAGATCGCGCAGAGCGAAGGGTGCAACGGACTGACAGAGCTGCCGACTGGACTGTCTACAATCGCCTGGATGCGGCAGCGCACTGCCACGCCAACAAGCTATACCGCCGGCAGTGGGCTTCACTATGCCAAAGGATGGAGGAAGATGTCAGCTCACGGAGGTTTTTTGACACCCTGCGGCGCATCACCGAACCACAGGCAGACCGCCAACCGCTGGCCGCCCTCGCAATCTCCAGCGGGCTCAGCTTTGAAAAGTTGGCAGAGCGGTTTGCCGACCGGTTCACGCCGCCCAGCCCCGCAAATGCAGCTAACATAGCTGTGCCTGAGAGCCCCAGAAGCGATGCAAGTCCCTCGCCTGTCGCCTCGAAAGGTCCATGTGATGCGCCGTTCACCGCGGCGGAACTGAACAATGCGCTGCAGCGCTGCCGCCGCCGCTCAGCGCCCGGACCGGACGGGGTGGCATACCAAATGCTGCGAAACCTGGATGCGCAGCAACGACAGATCCTCCTGCAGCAGATCAACATGGTGTGGGAACGCGGGGAGCTACCGGAGGATTGGCGAACCGCGGTTGTCTGTCCCATCCTAACGGCAGGGCAAGGCGCCCACCTACGGAGCTGAGCGGATACCGGCCAGTGGCGTTAACATCGGCGGCAGGTAAGCTCATAGAGCATATGGCGTTGCAGCGTCTGAACGAGCGGGCTGCGGAGGCTGATTTGCGGAGGCTGATTTGTTTGACGAGCGGCAGACAGGTTTCCGTGGGATGCGGTGCACGGCTGATTCTATATCAGACGTTGTTACAGCGCTGGAGCATTCCAGGGCGGCAGGCCAGGTTGCGCTGCTACTGCTACTGGACGTCTCGGGCACTTTTGACAATGTTCACCGCGCACCAATTCTCGCTGTGCTTGAGGGGGCCGGTGTGAGCGGGCGCCTTTTGCGATACGTTCACGGCTTCCTGAGCGGGCGCACCATGAGCATACGAGTAGGGGATAAGCTCTCCAAGCCTCGCCCGGTGGACATAGGCGTGCCGCAGGGCTCTGTCTTATCACCATTTTTGTTTAATGTGGCCATGTCGGTGGTGCCGGCCTCCCTCCCCACGAGCGGCCGACACCATGTGTACATGTCCATATATGCAGACGACATAGCTCTGTGGTGCCAGGGACCACCAGGGCGAGGCGCTCCGCGTGCGGATGCCTTCAGGGAGCTCTGACCGCAATCGATGCCAGCTTGCGCGGCCTTGGTCTGTCGCTGAGCGCTGACAATCGGTGGCCATGGCCTGCGTTTCGTGCTCGCACCTTGCGCCACTATCACTGGACGGGACTCCTTCCTTGGCATAAATCGGTGCGGTACCTTGGCCTGGACATCGACTGGTGCCTTTCCTTCCGCCCCGCGGCGACCAAGGCCTGTCTGCAGATGAAGAGGATCACAGCCGCCGTGCACAAACTCACCGCTCGAGGCCAGGGCATCTTCCAGCAAGCCGCGCTGCGGCTATACAATGCCGCAGCTTTGGGGGCGGTGCTCTATGCGCTGCCGCTCGTCACGGTGCGCAAGCCGTGCTGCAAGAAACTTGAGCTCCAGCACTGCAAGTCCCTGCACGTGTGCCTAGGCCTGCCCAAAAACTCGCAGTGCGCCGCAACGTTGGCCGAGGCAGGAGCGTGGCCACTTGAGCTCCAAGCAGCGCGCAGGGCACTGAATCACATCGAGCGCATACGTTCAATGTGATTCAGTACAGCGGAGGTACAGCAAGAGATCGTCGGCATCGCCGGAAAGTGGAGCACACCCCTCCTAGCTGTGCAGCAGCTGGCCAGAGCCGTCATACACGAGGAGTTCCAGGACTACCTGCTCGTGTACATGACGGCTCAGTGGCCCGCGACAGCTGCTCCCTTGCAGCGGCGGCTATCATCCCCGCCCTGCGACTGCACAGCCAGCAACAAGCAACCTTCCTGGGCTCCTCCACCACTGCGGAGTTGATGGGGATCCAGCTTGGGCTGGACCTGCTGTTCACCCTCGGCCCTCTGCCGCCCAGGAGTGCTCTGCTGTGCAACTCCTGCGCCGCCCTCAGCCGCCTGCAATCTAACGGCCGCGGTACCCCACTAGTGCGAGAAAGTCGCTCGCCGCCTCGCGCAGAGGATGCGCCGCGCGTACACTGTGGGCGCCCGGTCACTGCTGCATCGCCAGCAACGAAGAAGCTGTGGACCTCGCGACCGCTGCACATCAACTACCTGCCAGCGATCTGCCCCTTGCACTGGAGGATGTGCGTGCGGTCATCCACGACCATCTCCGAAAGCAGCACCCCGACCCACGCATCGCAGGAGGTGAGCGCATCGACAGTATCACCGGCTGTCGCGCACTTACACGATCGCAACATATAATGATCCTCCGCACGCGCATTGGCTGCGTGTGGTCCGGGGAACGACGGGAGCAACACGGAATCACAACGAGTGATGTGTGTGACGGATGCGGTGCAGTGGAAACACTAGAACACCTGCTCCTTCACTGTGCCGCGTTCGCAGATGCTCGTCGCAATATGCTTGCGGCCTATAGGGCGCTGGGCATACTACCAGACTCCCTCAAGATGCTATTGTGGCCGCAGGGCAGTGTGCGCACTCGTGAGCGAACCTTGGTGAGCCTCTGTGCATTCCTCGAACACATGGGCTTGACGTTCAGTCTGTTCTCCGTCAGGCAGTGACACGCAGTGACTGAACGCCCCGCGAGCTCTACCTTGAACGATTGATAACTGGACGTGCACAACCCTGGAACCATTTCTTATTGTGTAAATAGTTTGTATATATTCCTTCTCCCCCTATCCTCTATTCCTGTGCCCTCACCTCTTCCATTTCATTTTTCCATTCTGCCTGCTATTCTTTATTTCCGCTGCCCCAGCTCAGGTGCTTCAGTATCGATGGCAGATGCCGGGGCTAGCAAAAATCTTTTCTTTCCTTTTTACTATTATTTTAATAAAAAAAAAACCACTACCACCATCACACGATCCCTACCAAGTGACATGCTTTCAAGGGACACTTCTAGATCTCCTCAGGCACTTTTGGATCTCATCAGGCCTTTTTTGACTGTTTATAATTATCTTTTTTTGACGATTTATAATTATCTTGTTTTCTTCTCATGACTTATTTTTCTCCATTCTTTAGTATGTGCACCTTTCTACTGGTATGTTGTTGGTGGTCACCTAGCAGTAAACAACTATTACATTCTGGTAGACCAACATTCTGGTTAGCACAGATTACATTATTATGCTGAAGAAAACATCTTTTTTACATAAAAAGCTTACTATTAAATGCTACTACGAGCTTTCAGTGAGACAGCTTACATATGCATAGTGTTGTAAGTTACCCATTACACAAATAAGAAATAAAAACACAAATTGTTTTGCCACTTGGTACCACTATGAAGGTGGCACGATAATTAATGTATGCAGGAGCCATGCTTAGGGCACTGGAAGTGGGTGCTCGCTCGAGAAACTTATTTTTGCAGTTGAACTTTTTATTCTGAAAATACAGTTGAACCCCTCAATAACGAAAGCCCTCAAGAAAGAAATTCTCGCGGCAACGAAAAATTCTGGTGCCCCCGGCGAATTTCCATAGAGTTCAATGCATTTGCCCCCTCTCAACGCTCCCGCATTAACGAAAGTTCGGAGTAGTGATCTGTAACATTTTTTTGGCACATCAGCCAGTTGGGAAAAGAGAAGTGGCAAAACTGCAGCGGCACACTCATCCGAAAAGTCGGGGCCGTTCACTTCTGCCAACAAGCACCGGCGCGGCCACTGCTGTTTACTTTCTGTCGGTTCGGTAATGATGATGAGAGCAACGAGATTTTTTTTTTTGTGTTCACTGAAAGCGGCGTTTTGCTAACCCTCTGTTGGCAACTACGCACGCATGCGACGTTACACTTGACGGCACTGCCGGCCAACTGGGGAAGTATCTAGGCAGAACAACGAACCCTGCTTTTTCTTATCACTACCACGCCTTGTACGCGCCGACCACGCTATCTCACCGTCCGCCTCGTGCACGCCGAATTCGCCTGTGACTTTTGTGTCCAGTGTTTTCTTTGGCCTGTCGAAAATATGCCGCCTCCTGTTAAAAAACGCAAGTTTTTGATGCTGCAGGAAAAGTCTGCAATAATCGCCGAAGCTGCAAAAGGCAGAAAGAAGTCGGACAATGCGGAGGAATTCAGTATCCCATGCAGCTCACTTTCTACGATCCTGAAATCCAAGAACAGCATCATGGCGGCACTTCAGAACGGCGCGTGCGCGCAGAATAAGACGGTGGCAACGCCAGTCTACGAAGATGTCAACAAAGCCGTATTCCAGTGTTCCCTCGACAAGAGAGCAAACAAGATGCCTTTGTCTGGAAGCCTTCTGCAGCAGAAGGCGATTGACTTTGCGTGCATTCTGGGACACAACTTTGAGGTGAGCGCCGGATCACTAAGCCGATAGCACGGCACTGCATCATTGCCAAGGTGTTGTTGGGGGAGTCTCCAAGTGTCGAAGCTGAAGCAGCATCATCCTGGATGCAGGAAAGTTACGAAAGCATAATGTATGAACATGAGCCCTCCGAAATTCATAATGTGGATGAAACCGGCTTTTCCTATGAAATGTTGGCATCGGAAATGCTCGACCTGAAGGGACAAAAATGCCATGGCGGCAAGCTGAGCAAAAAGCGGGTGAGCATTCTTTTCTACTCAAACATGGATGGATCCGACAAATGTCCCCTCCTCGTGACTGGGCGGAGCAAGATGCCATGGTGGTTTAAAGGTAACCGAAGGCTTCCGGTCGAGTACACTGCTAACCAGAAAGCTTGGATGACGCGCGCAATATTCTCCAGCTGGCTGGAAGCCTTTGATGTGGATATGCGGAAGCAGGGCAGATCCATCTGCCTTTTTTTGGACAACTGCAGTGCCCACCACATCGAAGACGTCCTGATGAACGTCCGCTTGATTTTTATACCTCCGAACTGCACATCCGTTATTCAATCTCTTGACCAAGGGGTTATTAAGAGTGTCAAGTCTGCGTACCGGGAAAAATCATCCGGCGGATGTTGTGAAACATCGAAATGAAGCAACCGATGGGAACTGATCTTTTCATGGCGCTGGAGATGCTTGCGGAGGCGTGGATTGCTACTTCAGTGACCCCTGTCCAGAACTGCTTCAGGCACGCTGGTTTCGCGGCTGGATGGCATGCATTGGCAGAACCGGAAGAGAGTTCCTGCAAGCGGCGACGATCTGCAGCCGCTAACCAAAGCATGGGACGTGCTTTGCAGTGTCGATGCAATGGTGCCAGACGCTGTTGAACTGGATGACTTTTTGTGTGCGGACGCCGACTTGATCGTGCACAAGGAATTCAGCAACGACACTATTATATTGATAGTGTGCACAAAAGAAATGAGGAGAGTGTTGACGAGGATGCCGAAAACCAAGCACAAGGAAGGCAAGTAAGCTCGCGTGATGTGCTTGACACTTCTGATGTTATCCGGACTTTCCTCGACGACGACGACAAAGCTATGCATAGCTTATCAAGCTGCAAAGCCCGAGTCGTGAAGCTCCTGCACAGCAATGTGAAGCAGAGCAAAATAAGCTACTTTTTTCATTAAATTTTGGTTCTGGAAATTAATGGGAGTGCTTATTTGTCCATTTTCGCGACAGCGAAATTCTCGCGAGAACGAAGAAGTTTTCCTTCTCCAGTGGTATCATTATTCAGGGGTTCAACTGTAATACTGTCGGAGGGAGTTAGACAGTTTACTAGCACTGTGTCGACTGCACCAAGGCCTATCTAAGTAAGTTATCAATAATATACTAGCTATGTGTATGAGTGGCGCCATCTATTTTAAATTGTAAATGCCATAAATCACACTCTTCTTAACAATAAAAGAAAAATTGCATAAAAATGGGTGTTCTATGTACAGTATGTACAACCAAAACTTTTCAGTTGAAATAGGCACTTGCCTAAGTGCCCCCCCCCTTCCCCCCACCACCAAAACAGCCCACCAAGAATGATGACAGTAGATGAATCAATGGACTTCTGGCAGCAGTTGAGTGCTAATTTAAAAAATATATTTTTTTAGTGATGTTAAGATGTTTGTTCCTCGTAGCATGTAATTAATTATTCCTGATGATTAGCATTACTAGCGATTTGTGGTATCCTTCCTTCTGTATTTCAAGCAACGATAAACACGTCCACATGCCTCTGTGCAGACATGTTTTTTTTGTAATGCACAGGTGCTTTGGAGCAATCGCTTTTGGCCACTGATGTGCGCATGAAACAAATGTGCAACTCTAGCTCCCGTGCAAAGCCTACGCAGTAACTTGCTTCATTGAGATCACCTACAGCCACTTCCTGGTAAAAGCTGTTTATGGATTGTGGAGTTTAATGTCCTGAAACAATGCATGGGATACAAGGGTCACTGTAGTGGAGGGCTCTGGTTTAATTTCGACCACCTGGGGTTCTTTAATGTGCACCAACGTTGCATAGCATGCGGGCATTATTGCAATCCACCCCCACTGAAATACGGTCTCCGCGGCCAGGATCGAGCTTGTGGCCATGGTATCAGCAGCCGAACGCCAAAGCCACTGAGCCACCGTGGCAGGTTTATCTTGTAGCAGCCTGACAACAACACAGCCATGCATCGCAGTCGCTTCAAGTAACAGAGCTCACCCCTCAGTTCAATCTCCTTGATACACATGTCCAGCACAAAAGGCCGTGGCGTGTTGTGCGCTTTCACCAGAGTGGTCAGGTCCACCCCAAAGACTCGCTTGACGTACTTGGTGTCCGGAAGGCAATCGTTCGGCACTTTCTCAGAACACCGGTTGTGTGCGCTGAACCCGCAGTCTGCAAGAAACAATGCAGCATAGCAAAATTGCCTCCTTGTGGTAAAAGCAAGCAAAACAGATGTCTGCACAGCAGAATTAAAGAGCAACTTAAAAATGATGAAACGCTTCCTCTCGGACATTATCAGACTCCTTGGACACTCCACACACAGCCGCAGTCACTGTGATCGTACCTTACTAATGCCCACCTGAGACCACTATCACTTGCACCTGTTGCAAATTGGCTGAGTGGTTTATTTGAAAGGCCCCTCTGAAATCTCCACCTCCAACAAAATGCAAGCAGCAAGCCCAAGGCAATGCAGCTACAGTAACATTTCATGCTCTGTCCTTCATTCAAGCATATGACCATCTCCTTTGCTCTTCTAATAGAATCAAATTACATTTTGATGAAGCAAACATGATGCCTGGTTCAAGGAAGACAGCACGGTCAATGTCATCATGCACTCACAGCTCGCACACTCTTCCTTGCTGGCTCTGCCATTATGCCGTGCCCAAGTAGTCAAATTTCAAGTGTACTACCGACAGTCACGGAGCACTGAGAACTACTATCTACCTTTCCTTAGCAATGCCAAATCCAGTACACAAAACTAAGAATATAATTATAATATTGTTTATTATATTGCCGCGAATATTTCCAGTGTTTGTTCGTTTTTCAAATCTGCCGCGACACCACTTTATCGCTTTGTTTGCGACGCAAGACGCGACTAGATTTATCTCGATTGATCGCAGCCAGGCAAAGCTGATTCTACGTTGTTCCGGAATGTTCTAGTAACTTTGCGCCCTTTATCTCGAATGTTCGCTATCAGCTTTAAATTGAGCACGGCCGACAGCGGCGGGCATTCTGTTCGACGACCGCCGAGCACGCTTGTCGCTTCGCCGCCGCCGAGTGATTCAGTCCATTTTGGGTGCAAGTCAGCCCAATAAACAGTTCTTTTAGAAGACCCTTTTGTCCGACTTCATCGCTGCTTCGACTGCCGTCACCACTACGTGACATCTGGTGGAGGTGCGGGGTAACTTCCATGTTCCGGACGCCCCCTTCAAGTCGTGAACCCAGCCCTGAGCGCTTCACACCCGAGGACGAACCAGCAGCTCAGCGAGCCAGCCGACGTCTCCAGGGAGAGGAGCCTGAGTTCGGGAAACTGCCGGACCGCACCAGACAGCGAAAAGACGCTGCTACCAGCACTGCAACCTCGCCAAAGATGTCGACACCGATCATACTGCAGCAGCCGCGTGTGCCGCCAACTTTCAATGGATCCTTAGGCGAAGACCCTGAAGAATGGTTGGACCAATTTGAGCGCGTGGCGTCATTCAACAAGTGGGATGATGCGGCAAAGATTGGACACGTTTTTTTCTCATTGGATGGCTCCGCACGCACGTGGTACGAAAACTACGAGTCGTCCCTTACGACATGGGAGCTATTCAAGAGAGAACTATTGAAGGTATTCACCAGTGTCGTGAGGAAAGAAAGAGCCGAACGACTCCTCGAGTCCAGGATCCAGCTTCCGAATGAGCCCGTCCGCAGTTACGTCGAGGAGATGAAGCGCCTATTTCGCCGCGCCGATCTCGGGATGACCGAGGAAAAGAAAGTTCAGTTTTTAATGCGTGGCGTAAAAGAACAACTATTTGCAAGCCTCGTCCGCCAGCCGCCAAAAACAGTCGAGGAGTTTATGCAAGAAGCCTGCACGATTGAGAAGACCCTCGACGTCCGAGCTCGGCAGTACAATCGCCCTTCCACTGCCTGTGCAATCCGTTCGGACTCGCCGGCCACCACCAGCGACAGCTTGCGGGAAGTTATCCGCGAAATCGTCCGAGAGGAGCTACGTCGATTACTGCCATCCTCCGCACAGCCACAAGCAGCGACTCTGATGGACGTGGTACGGGAAGAAGTGCAACAGGCACTTGGCACCCCGACGGCCACAGAACCCCAGGCCATGACCTACGCCGCTGCAGTAAGTACTGCTCAGCCCCAGCGACAACCCCCACGTCCTCCCCGAGATGAGCCAATCGTTCCACAACGCCGCCTCCCAGCCCCCGCCCGCCCAGCCTATGACCGACGCTCAAGCCCCAGGAAATGCGACGCCTGGAGGACTTCCGACAACCGGCCGTTGTGCTTCCATTGCGGTGAGGCCGGCCATATTCTTCGTCACTGCCCGTACCGATGTATCGGTCTTCGAGGATTTGCCGTTAACGCCCCACGACCACGCTTCGGACAACGTCCGCACGAAATCGACGAGTACCTGCGTCGAGAAGAGTACACGCCGAACCGCTTTTCGCGCTCACCATCGCCGTCAACCTCGCGCTTTGCGTTGCCACGCCGCAGCTACGCAGCCGCGGTACGAGGAAGGTTGCCCAGCCCCCGTAGGGGAAACTAAAGGCAGCAACCTCTGGAGGTGAGGTTGCTCACGAGCTAAACGCCGAAGATCCTCCACCGAATACGCCCCATGAAGACGCTGCACCCGCGACGCCGCATGAAGAACCGACACTCGCTGCACCGACGCCGCACACAATGAGAACCTCGACCACGACGCAAGCTACCTTGAAATCGACGCCGCCACCCAGAGGAGCTTCGACCACACGCCCAACCCGTGACTCGCATACGCGATGAAGCCGTGACCCGACGCCGAGAGCGACATGCAATGCAAGAGCCAGGACCTCCGACCTAGAAGTGACTATCGACGGCCGGAAAGTTACCGCTCTAGTCGACACAGGAGCCGATTACTCGGTGATGAATGGAACATTCGCTGCGCAGCTCAGAAAAGTCACAATGGCTTGGGACGGCCCACAAATTCGCACCGCTGGGGGCCACCTCATTACGCCATCAGGACGATGCACAGCGCGAGTGACTGTCAAAGGACATACCTATACTGCGACCTTTGTTGTGCTACCGCAATGCTCCCGCGAAGTGATCTTGGGTATGGATTTCCTTAATGAGCATCAGGTGATCATCGACCTGTGATCCAAGCTGATCACGCTTTCGACAGACGAAGCCATCGCTTCGATGAAAACTCGGGAAAATCACGTTGCCCTAAGTGTCCTGGAGGTAGAAGTGAGCGTCCCACCCCGTTCAAGCGTTATCGTGACCGTAGGCGCCACGAAAGCCATAAACACTGAAGCCATCATCGAGGGGAACATGCAGTTGCTACTAGACCGAGGAATCAGCATCGCAAGAGGCATCGCACATTTCCGCAATGGCCAGGCCGAAGTACTGCTGACTAACTTCAGCGAAGAATACCGGCATATTAACAGAGGAACGACGATTGCTTTCTACGACGAAATATCTGACGTACGAGATTCCTTCGCCCTCTCCGACCCCTCCGCAGAAGATCCGCCTGACCAAGAGAACTCGCCCACTTTCGACATCAACCCAGCCCTGCGCCGGAACAGACAAGACCAGATCCGCAATCTGCTTCAAAACTACAGTGAGTGCTTTTCGACATCGCCGAAGGTGCGACAGACGCCAATTGCCAAGCATCGCATTATAACGGATCAACACGTCCGACCTCTCCGTCAAAGCCCCTACCGTGTGTCTCCGCGAGAACGACAAGCCATCCGGGACCAAGTCGAAGAAATGCTTCGCGACGAAGTCATCCAGCCTTCAAACAGCCCATGGGCGGCACCGGTTGTTCTAGTGAGAAAGAAAGTCGGCGCACTTCGATTCTGCGTGGATTACCGCCGCTTGAACAACATAACAAAGAAGGACGTCTACCCCCTCCCCCGCATCGACGACACACTGGACCGCCTCTGCAACGCCAAATATTTCTCATCGATGGACCTCAAGAGCGGCTACTGGCAAATTGAGGTCGACGAAAGAGATCGCGAGAAGACAGCATTCATAACTCCGGATGGGCTGTTTGAGTTCAAGGTGATGCCATTTGGTCTCTGTTCCGCACCAGCGACGTTTCAGCGAGTAATGGATACAGTGCTGGCAGGCCTGAAGTGGAAAATTTGTCTGGTATATTTAGACGACGTCGTTGTCTTCGCCTCGAACTTTGAAGAGCACCTCAAAAGACTTCGAACAGTACTAGACGCAATCAAGTCGTCTGGCCTAACCTTGAAAGCAGAGAAATGCCACTTTGCCTACGAAGAGCTGCTGTTTCTAGGCCACATCGTTAGCAAGGAAGGAGTACGCCCAGACCCACAGAAAACAGCTGCTATTGAACAGTTTCAACCGCCGGCCGATAAGAAAGCAGTGCGCAGATTTCTCGGACTATGCGCATATTACCGACGATTTGTGAAAAACTTTTCGCGCATCGCCGAACCCCTGACCCAACTGACGAAGGCAGACGTGCCGTTTAAATGGGAAGCGCCGCAAGCAGAAGCCTTCAAGGAACTTCAGCGTCGTTTACAGTCCCCACCGATCCTTGCGCATTTTGATGAAAACGCCGATACTGAAGTTCATACCGACGCAAGCAGCGTGGGACTAGGCGCCGTTCTCGTTCAAAAAAGTGACGGGCTGGAGAAGGTCATCGCATACGCTAGCCGTTCCCTTTCCAAGGCCGAGGCTAACTATTCGACCACTGAGAAGGAGTGCCTTGCCATCATCTGGGCTACGTCGAAATTCCGCCCCTACCTCTACGGACGGCCGTTCAAGGTGGTCAGCGACCACCACGCGCTCTGCTGGCTTGCCAATTTGAAGGATCCCTCTGGCCGACTCGCTCGATGGAGTCTGCGTCTCCAGGAATTTGACGTCACCGTCGTTTACAAGTCCGGACGCAAGCACACTGACGCCGATTGCCTCTCACGAGCCCCTGTAGATGCACCGCCGCTGGACGACGATGAGGACGCCTTCCTGGGACCCATCAGCGCAAGCTCTTTTGCTCAGCAGCAACGCTCGGACCCCAACCTAAAAGGCCTCATCGAGTACCTGGAAGGCAAGGTTTCTTCACCCCCCGCTTCATTCAAGCGAGGACTGTCTTCTTTCTGTGTGCAGAATGAGGTCCTTGTGAAGAAGAACTTTACAGCGAACAAAACAGCCTACCTCCTTGTTGTACCTACTTGTCTCCGCGAAGAAGCTCTACAGGCTTCACACGACGAGCCGACAGCTGGACATCTCGGGTTTACTCGCACCTTCCGCCGCATTCAAGACAAGTATTACTGGCCCCGACTGTCTGCCGATGTCGCACACTATGTGAAAACATGCCGAGATTGTCAGCGACGAAAGACTCCTCCCACACGACCAGCAGGATTTCTGAACCCCATTGAACCTCCCTCAAGACCCTTTCAGCAGATTGGCATGGACTTGCTTGGCCCTTTTCCAACGTCAACATCTGGAAATAAGTGGATCATCATAGCGACCGACTACCTGACCCGCTACGCCGAGGCGAAAGCCCTACCGAACGGAACAGCAGCAGAAGTGGCCAAATTTTTCGTGGAGTGCATTCTTCTTCGACACGGCGCCCCCGATGTGCTCATCACGGACAGAGGAACAGCATTTACGGCGGAACTCACGCAAGCCATCCTGCGCTACAGCCAAACCAGCCACCGGAAGACAACTGCATACCATCCACAGACCAACGGACTGACCGAGCGCCTGAACAAAACCATCGCCGATATGCTCGCTATGTATGTCGATGCCGAACATAAAACCTGGGATGTCATCCTGCCTTACGTCGTCTTCGCCTACAACACCGCAGTGCAGGAGACCACCCAGATGACGCCTTTTAGGCTCGTCCATGGCAGGGATGCCACGACCACGCTAGACGCCATGCTGCCCAACGTTACAGAAGAAGAGAACGTCGACGTTGCTGCCTACCTTCAACGCGCAGAAGAAGCTCAAAGGCTTGCCCGATTACGGATCAAAGATCAGCAGCGGTCCGACGCCAGACGCTACAACCTACGAAGACGCAACGCGGAATACAAGCCAGGAGACCAAGTCTGGGTGTGGACACCCATTCGCCGCCGTGGATTGAGTGAAAAGCTTTTGCGCCGCTATTTCGGTCCGTACAAGGTTCTTCGTCGGCTGGGTGAACTGGATTATGAAGTCATCCCTGACGCAATGACTGCATCCCAGCGACGCCGCATACTACCAGAAGTTGTCCATGTAGTCCGTCTGAAGCCGTATTATGCGCGCTAAAGGCCGCTGCATTTCCATGCTTTATTTTCGCAAGATCCGTTTTTTTCCCTTACTAGTCGCATTATTTGTTTTAATGCATTGGGTCGATGCTTCTTTGAGAGGGGAGTAATGCCGCGAATATTTCCAGTGTTTGTTCGTTTTTCAAATCTGCCGCGACACCACTTTATCGCTTTGTTTGCGACGCAAGACGCGACTAGATTTATCTCGATTGATCGCAGCCAGGCAAAGCTGATTCTACGTTGTTCCGGAATGTTCTAGTAACTTTGCGCCCTTTATCTCGAATGTTCGCTATCAGCTTTAAATTGAGCACGGCCGACAGCGGCGGGCATTCTGTTCGACGACCGCCGAGCACGCTTGTCGCTTCGCCGCCGCCGAGTGATTCAGTCCATTTTGGGTGCAAGTCAGCCCAATAAACAGTTCTTTTAGAAGACCCTTTCGTCCGTCTTCATCGCTGCTTCGACTGCCGTCACCACTACGTGACAATATCAATTATAAATTAATAAGATTACATGATAAATTTTCACAGTGGAGTTAGCATTGCTAAACAAAGCTATAAGATAGGCTGAAATGTTCACAGTCGATAATCATTAAGTTTGAAATTCTGGTGTTTCAGTTATCACGAGACCCTATTTATCTCAAAACCTTTCTCCATTTTTTCAAAAAATGTGTGCTTTGGAGAATACAAGACCAGTGCTGTTGAGGATGAAGACGAGAAAGACTGCAAGTACATCATATTTTGTGTATTGTTATTATACTGGGCTTTTTGTAGCATACAGTAAAACCTCGTTAATTTGACCCCCATCAATTCGGAATTCCGACTGCCAACGTGGTCCCTGCCAACTCTCATGTATGTGAATGTTTACGGCGTCAGATGCTTTTAATTCGATGGGCCCCCCAAGGAGAGCCGTGAAGAGATATGAGTGACTTGCCTAGTGATCTCTCATATATTCGTGCACAGGCCTGAACTAAATGGCAAGTCGTTTCCTGTGCACCGCTGGTAAGTGGACAATGGCAGGCACGACAACAAGGAAGGCCTCCGTTGCAAGGGCGTATTCTGGCCGTGTCATTTTGCCTTTGGAGCTTTGCCGTGAACCCACTGTGACTGGGGCTATCCGCCCACGCGTTAGCCAGTGAGCTAGTCAAGCCCAGTTGTACGTCGTTAAGAACGCTGATTGACTTATCACTGGTTCTTACAGTACAGCACTTAAGCACCCATTTGTGGGTTGAGTGGCATCCCTTGCCATCACCGTAACCGGGCATGTGGGCGCACAGGGTGCCGTTGCTCGCTCAGAGAAAGTGCAAGAGTCACACATGCTGTAGTGCGCCGGAAGTCAGCACGGCGCAAAAGGAATCATGCCTGCGCGCACTGCAGAAGGACCCATAGGCTTGTAGAAACAACCCCTGTTTTCCCATAGAGAGCATGTAGCCTTGTGTGTGTTGTGTGATGCCCTCTCCACTTCGACTGCGCATGGCGGTACTGGGTCAGACCGAAGAAACTTAAAACATCTGGAGGAAACCTCACTCCTCGCCTGACCACTGGCAAAATAAACCTCGTTGGGAGGGTGAGAGAGCATCTGTATTGTGGACGCTTTGTGTGTGTGTGCGCGCCTGCTTTGACATGAAGTGAGGAACAGGATGCGGCGCACCCTTTATATGAAGGATGTTTAGCGGCGTCGGTCAGCCTGTGCTGCAGTTTTAGCTTCGAAGAAGTATGCGCAGAATCAAAATATCTAAAGAGCTGCACTCAAATTTACATTAAGAAGTATCGTAATTGTCGGATAATTTTTTGCATATCCTTTTTTGATCGCGTTATGCCACTACGGTGGCAGTGTGCACTTCCCTCGCTTCCATCTGCACGGTTCTTCCATTCTTCTATCATGCCGAAACTGTGCGCTCACCCCACGGCATTCGCAGTTTGTGCACCGAAGCCTTACAAACGATAGCAGCACTTGTGAAGAGGCTGCACTGCAATCGCGGAGTCATGAAAGAAAATTTAGCTAATCACTGCGAAAGGTTAGCACACCACGTTCGAGCAAAAATGTTTAGGCATGCAGCAAATGTAAGGAGGAATAAGAAATCTGAGACGCCCTCTGCATCGCCTACAAGGACGATGTTTTCATAGGCCCAACATCACTATCACTCAACAGGGCTGAGTGCATTTGAACCGGCAAGTGCTGTAGAGCAGCTACTCTGCAATGATCAACGAGCTGAGATGGCCGAGCAGCTCAGTGACAATAACGGTGTGAATGCAACATCAAGCACTGCTTCAGGCACCAATTCAATAAGCAGAGTTCTGTGCTAAAGAATTGTACCAGTGCAAAACTTTTATCACATCTTTCATGGCCTGGCAACGTGCTTCAAGATGCACTGAATTTTCCTGAAGGCAACGGTGGCCAGAACTGGTGGAATTTTATTAGTGCACAATATGTTTAATCTACGGTGTCGCCAAACAAACCAAAAAAAGAACTTGCCACTTGTGTCAGTGACAGGGTGAGCATCCTCCAGATTCTTTCTTCCATTGCCCCTCCTTCTCTTATTCCATCGCTTCTCTTCCCAATTTGGTCTTTCCTTCTCACTCACTGTTTCCATGGTAATGCCCAGTTACTGACCAACCAGCTGACTGGCTCGGAGTGACATACCATTTGCAGGCTTCTAACATACTGACTGCATTATAGTGCAACTTCAATGGCATGCAAGCTTGTTGCAACATGCCTGCATGTGATGCAGCCACCTGACAGTGTAAATACGACTTCATATAACGCAAATGGGAAAACACATTCCATACCTTCACATCGCACACCCTGGGCTATCAGACCCCACATGAAGTTGCCACAAAAGTCGCACCACGGTAGTCCCTTGAAGTTGTTTACCTGTTTGAGAAAAATTACAAATGACAATCAAGATAGTACATGTAGAACATTTTCCCTCTCTCTATGCAGCACCTAAAATGCAGCAAAGCAGTTTGAATTCTATTGGCATTGAATGCCAAAGAGTTTCAATGCAAATGAGCAAGTATTTTCTTTTGGTCAAGTGCCTCCATCTCAATTTCGTCTCCAGCATGTACAGTTAAAGCCCACTGATACATTCCCCACCGCAAATCTTTCTTGCTGTTATGGTATGAAATCCTGGTCCTGGCAGAACATAAACACAATACACACATTTTACATTCACACTGTTTGTTCCAGTTACTTCTGGTGCAGTTGGTGGCTATTGTGCCAATAATTGGGCGCATAAATTGTGAAGATGCTGCTGTCATAATGAAGAGAGAAAAAAAGTGTCATAACTATCCAGAGAAGTGGCATGTACTATCACCAACGCATGTGCAGAGCTACTTTGCCCACAGTACCCTACATCATTTATTATCATGTCCGGTGCTGACTCCATTTGCAAGTAGCTACAGCTGCTTAAAGGGACACTGAGGAGAAATTGATGTTGGCTTGTATCCATAGAATACCAGCTCCTGATCACAAAAACGGCACTCTTCCTGAAAACAAAGCTCTTGTAATGTAGAAAATAGCAAGAACCAAAATACAGGTATCGCCGCCACAGGCCAATCTCGCAAGTACAAGCGTGATGACTTCCTAGGACAAGAGGCGCCACCATAGAGGAATTTTCCTAACTTCATGGACGTCAAGAATCTCTGAGGCTTGCAAAAAAGGTTGCGCACCGCACCGCTACCTGCCAGAAATCACGGAGTCTCCGTTTACGTCGCGTTTCACGTCACTACGTTCTGTGTCGTCATAAGAGTTCTCCGTGCCATCATAAGAGTTCTCGAGTTTGAATCGGAGCGGCGGGAAAAAATTTTTCAACTTCGAATCCAAATCTCTTTGAAATAAATGCATCTTTCGCTCCCGGACAAGCGTCAACAAAGCCATGAAATGCCGAACTATCAGATATTGCTAACAAAAAAATTTTGATAGGGTTCTCCTCAGTGTCCCTTTAACAGCTTTAAATGTTTACCACAATGATGGGATTATATTTTTGTATTCCTTAGAGTACTTTCTTTGCACAGTCCCACAAGTAACGTCACTTGTTGAGTTCCCAATCTTTCTCCAGTAACCTACACACTTTCATCCAGAGGTTAAATAAATGTGATTTGATCAGATTTGACCCTGCAGCACGAGTTGCACTGTGAGGCAAAAATTAAATAATTAGATTAATTCCCTCACACACATTACCCAAAATACACTGCACTAACAGCTGAAGTTCCAAACATTGATCTATAACGTTTCATGCCTCAGACCCTTTGTACAGCAGACATGGCCACACTTCGTATCAGCACATGACACTATGGAAGCTAGTACTATGTCAAGAAAACTATTACCATTCAATTTTTAACAGCAGCAGCCCTCAATGCCAGCAGTCTCATATAAAGTAATTGTACAGTACCCTACACGGTTCAAACAGCCCCTGGCCCATTTAGAACACTACCTGTGATTTTGACAGTACCTGAGAGGTCAAATGATATTACGTGCCAGTTCTGAGATTCAGTTTTTGCTCTCATGTGATACAACCATGCTTATTATTTGAGCAATGGGAAGGTGAAAACAACTTTTCAAGAAGCATTTCTCCCATACAATGCACAAAATCTTCTGAAAGACTCTTCGGGGTCCCACAATGCACTCAACAGAAAGATCGGCAACATATGAGGTGGCAGAAGACAAAAAAGAGAGAAAAAAAGCAAGCATGTCAAGGCAACACCAGAACCTTGCTACCAGGTTGCAGCTTTCAAGAGAGTTCAGATGATAAGTTAATCATACTCCCATAGTTCTGTCACTTGTATAGCGTCTGCAATAATAATAGCATCATAAAATGAGAAGGTGGCTGCCAACACGCAAGCCTGGGGAAAATGATCTTTCTGTGATCTTTCGCAGAATTGCGGGAAAGTAGGGGCTCTAGCCAAGAGCAGTCACATTGTCCCTAGTGCACTCAGCATCATCACCAAAGTCACGAGTTTGTGCCAGAGTGGCAGAACAAAATGTTCAAACCCCAAATTTCTAAGCAACAAATCTGTGTTCTGCTTCTGAACAAATGCCTACAGTGCCACCAAAAAGATGAACTAGTCGCCGCGGTGGCTCAGTGGTTATGATGCTGGGCTGCTGACCCGAAACACGTGGATTCGATCCTGGCAGTGGCAGTCGCATTACGCTGGAGGCGGAATGCTAGAGGCCCATGTACTGTGCGAATTCAGTGCAAGTTAAAGAATCCCAGGTGGCCAAAATTATCTGGAGCCCTCCAGTATGGCACCCCTCATAGCCTGGGTCACTTTGGGACTTTAGACCCCATAAAACCAAAAAGCTGAACTACTGGTACTGATTTTGATGAACTTGTCCTCAGCACCACTAAATAGAGAAGCAGGGCGGCCACAGCATGAAGCAATAATCATAAACTATAGACGGATACAACTTAAGTCTGCAGTGAGGCTCCGCCCACATTCAGGACCGCCTCACAGAATTCCTCCTAGGACAAAAAGTAGTCTGTTGTTAAAAATTGTCTTGTTATTTAAGCAAGAAGCTATTCGCAAGAAAAAAAAATACAAGCTCTATAATTCTGATACCTGGTTTGTTTAATATAGTCAAACATTATAAAGTTTATTTCATTTACTGTTGTGATTGGTCAGAGGAGTAATACAGTACACCATGGACCGTGGCCCAGTGTTAGCAACTGCTGGTTTTTTTTTCAAGCTGTCTCCCACTACAGCAAACAGGAACAAAAACCAGTGCAGAGGCTGCAAATATCTTTCCTTGCACATTCGCTGAAAAATAGGCCCACCACTGCTTGCTGTCCCGTAGTCTCAACTACAGCCAGAATTACATGTCCACTAGCGACATCAACGACAATAAGAATGCCATGATTTGCAGCGAAATTGGACTCGCTGCATAACTGGCGGAAAATGCACTGCACTTCGAAGGGTCTAGCCCCATTCAATAAATTTGTAGTCACAGCGTGCAAGAAAAAAGCTGAGGAGAGAAAAAATAAAGAAAGAAAAGTTAAGGCATACCTTAAAAGCATGAGGCTTTTCAAAGTCTTGGACATTGATGTCTTCGGGAATGCCATCCAGAAGGGGACAGTCAAGCTCCTGAAAGGATATAGAACACATGTAACAGTTTGAAAGGTTTAAGCCCAACTGGCAAAAAAAAAAAAGACACAGTCATGTCATTGTCAGCCATCACAGCTCCATCTAATCAGAAGACAAAATACGCACTAATTTGATGCTCTGAGCCTTGAAAAAGAATAAAAATAGATCTCTGTGTAACTTGGTTATAACCAAAAATGTACTAGACATGGGATAACTTAATATCCCTCCAGCTTGAGTGTTGTGTTCCATCGCACTACGAATACTCAATTTCTAGTTCAAAGTGAATATGCAGTTAATAATAATTTTGTTCGAATAATTTTAAACCGAAGTGAATAGTTTGCAACTGAAAACATATTAGGAAAAAAAAAAGATGCACATTAGGACTCTATAATGTATGCCAAGAGATGTGGCTAGCACAATTCACTGTCAATTGAACAAAAAAAAAATGAAACAAAGATTAATGAAAAATCCTTTTAAACTTGAGTTTGGCAATGCAAGCAGCTTATCAAAGTGCACTAAACATCAAGTCCCAAGGCCCTACCGAGTGATTCTTCACATAAAATTTTCCGACAGACATTTCAGACGCCGAAATTTCGGACATAGACTCATTTTCCGAAATGCGCGTGGTTCCAAGGCACGCATCCTAAAGAGTAACAGCGGCTCAAATTTCTGAAGCGCCGCAATTGAATGCTAAATTCCTCCAACATCGATCGTGGGGCACACAGTCACGTGACTGCGCGTTCGTACCCCTGCCGGACGCCTTCTGGTACGTGAAAGTCTGAAGACGACAGCGAAGGCACTGCACGCACGAAAGCAGCACGCTGGCATACACCAACCGGAGGACATGATTCCTGGGGCGGGTCCTTGCGTATACCGACCTCGCAACACTGCGCTGCTCCGGGATGAAGCCGCGTCGTCGGCACCGACAAGCACTGGAACGCGAGGAAACGCGAGCACGCTTACGTCCCCCACCACATGCGCCGCTGGGCAATGGCGCGGGGTGTCCCTATCCATGCAATGGAATTCTTCGGAACCGAGTACTTCAGTTCAAGCATGCAGCAGGTATACAAGCGAAGCACAGAACGGGAGTGCCCGTATGCCGTCAAGACTGTAAACGGGGGGGGAAAAAAAAAAGGCAATGCCCATCGAAGCGAACACTGCGCAATCGCGACAAAACGCTTTGCAGCCGTCTTGGCTTTCACATTCTGGCATCGATAATAACTGGCATTTCTACTCTCATTTATACGAGCCGTCTAAGAGAGTTAATCAACAGCGTATTGCCGGTTTCACGGTTAGTTTCCCGCAACACTGCAAATACGAAAGCGAACACCTGCAAAGCGCGCTTGCCTCTGGCATGCTGGTCGTTCTGCACTCTTATACCTCTTCTGTCACTTCAGTCTTTCCGTTCTGAGCCCTCGGTGCACAGAGCAGTTCTTGCCACGGCGCGTTCGCATTCGCTTTTGCACCACAAAAGATGTGCCCCATTTATGTGCACCCGTCAGCGACGTGCCATAGATGGCCGAGTTAGTGGACATGCGCCTACATTCAGGAGGAAAAGGAGGAGGAGGAGGAAAGGCAGGGAGATTAACCAGACGAATAGCTGGTTTGCTACCCTGCATGGGGGGAAAGGGGTGAGGGGAGAAAAATATGAAGCAGAGAAGACAGTTACAGGAAATTAAAGTCACACCGTTCACTTAAAGTCACAGCCTATCGTGCGGGCCAGAAGTCCTCAAAAAGCGGAGCAGTGCCATGGAGGCCTTCACCGACGACCACCGCGGCCAGTGGCCGTGAATCTTCGTTTCCGTCAGTGGGCGCAGGTCTAGATGCTCCAGTGCATGGCAGAGAGACTGTCTTTCGGCACTGTAGGCAGGGCATTCACAAAGAATGTGGGCTTTAGTCTCATCACATCCGCAGATGGCACATGCAGGGCTGTCAGCCATACCTATAAAGAAGGAGTAGTGCTTGGTGAAAGCTACACCAAGCCACAGGCGACACAATAAAGTTGCTTCACATCGTGGTAGGCCAGATGGAAGCCGAAGCTTCAGATCTGGGTCCAAGGTTTTTAAACGCGAATGCGAGAATCGGCCTGAATTCCACACGGCAAGCATGATGTCCCACGACAGTGGTCTAAGCCTACCGGCTGCGTCAGCTCTCGAAATGGGTATGAAGACACAATCACCCTCATGGTGAGCAGTTCGCACGGCCTCGTCCACGCGGTGGCTGCCTGCAATTCCGCTATGTCCTGGCAGCCATTGGTAAACAATATCGTGCCCTTTGATGATGGCTGTGTGGTGGAGCTCTTGAAATTCCGCAACAAGTTGTTCATGGGACCCATGACGAAGAGCAGATTGTAACGTTTGGAGGGCTACCTTTAAATCGGTGGCTGGTGTAAACTGGGTTGGTAGGAAGTCGCGATGGGCATCAATACTTTTTGCAAACGATGCACTCGGCCGGTTAGCACGAAGACTGGCAAGATGGTGAGCGGGAATCCGAGACAGGTGACGAATATGCGCTCTCAAGGTTTCGATTGTGACATAGGCAGTCACTGGATTCTCCTGAGCGATGAGTACTGTTGCGGCTGTAGACATGCATTTTGGCAGTCCTAGGCACGTCCGCAGAGCTTGAGCCTGAACACTTTGCAGACACCGTATGTTTGTTTTCCTCAAGTTTCCTAGTGCAGGGATACTGTACCAAAGGAATCCCATGAATAGTGCGGTGTACAGCTGGAGCATCGACTGCAATGATGCTCCCCACGACTTCCCTCCGAGAAAGGAGAGAATGAGAACGATCGATGTCAGTCGCCTTTTCATGTACGAGACACGTGGGCTCCATGTTAGATTACGATCGATGATTACTCCAAGGGAACGATGGCTTCTTTCGTAGGGTATTGTTGACCCTACATTCAGAGTGGTGGTATTGCGCAGAAGTGTCACAGCGTGCATAGGGCCAAGGATCACTTCTTCCAGCAGCTTGGAAATTTGAAATTGAAGGGAGTTTTTTTGGCTCAAGTTGATTTTGTGGATGTTCGAGCAATCCACGCATAGGTATGAATAATCGGTAGTCGATTGTTTTTGACGGTTGATTTATTTCACTGCCCTTATTAAGAGTGTGCTTTCCTGCATCCTCGAACTTCAAAATAATTTGAAAATATTCGATATTTCTGAATACTGCAATTCAGTTCGAAGTTTGAATCGAATATGGCATTATATTCGCTTTGATATTTCTAATGTTCCAATATTCGTGCAACCCTACATTACAAATGCTATCCATCTTGAACAGTGGCTGTTAATGCACCTTAGAGTAGCGAACCAGAGTTAACTTCGTGAATACATTTCAGCTCAAGCAAAAGATGCTGTGTTTGCCGCTGAGCGTTTCCTTCTTATTAACTGCAAATAGTAAGCAAATGCAGACTGTAGAAAACAGGCAGCAGCACTGCTTAACAAACCAACAAGGACCCAGGTCTGATGCACTACGCAGCTGATAAGAGTTGAAGTTAGATTTTGGAATTTATTTTGCAGCGGAATTTATTTATTTAACATTGCTGCAATCTGACGAAGAGTGCGCAACCAGGCCCCTCCTCCGATTCACTTAAAATTGAATCGCGTACGAATAATGAAGCTTTGTTACGAAATCAAATAATGACAGGCGTGCATCGAATACAGATAAGATTTTTGAACAAACACAGTCGATCGCGGATATATCCAACCCGAATATATCGAATTATTGCCAATATCGACCAGCTGTAAAATCCCCTTGGGAATCCCGTGCACCTATATTTGATATATCGAACTCCGTGCCACGCCGCGTCCCCGCAAGTGCGCTTCTCCCAACACGACCCACCCTGGAAGTGGGCTTCTCCCACTGCTCAACACCCCTGAAAATTTGCTTGCCCTAATGGAGTTCATGATCCCGAAACCTCTCGTGCGCGGCACTGGCCTTGGAGACCTTCGGTCGGAGCTGCACTAGAGTCACGTGATGAACGGAAATGGAAATGACCACAGGGGCATGTAAGGGGCTGGGAAGAAGGAAACCGTGCCGGCCGCAGGCGCCAGATTTCTGCATGCTGGTTGGCTCACTCCACTGGCGTAGACAAAAAAAGCGACATCAGCTAGCTGTCACCAATGTTTTGGCCAGTTGGCTGTCGCTGCTGTCGGTGCTGCTTGGGCATGTGACTGGTGTGGTATGGTGCGGTGGTCATTCTTCTCGCTTTGTTTGCGAGGCCAATGTGAGTTTGCTTGCGACTTGTGCAGTGCCGTGCATTTTCTTTTTGCTTTGGTCGCGTGTTCGGGAGCCATGAACGCGAAAAAATGCAAGAGTTTGGACTTGGCAACAAAGGCGGACATCATTCGATGGGTGGAGGCCGACGACAAATAGTTGTTGGTCACCAATGTGTTCGGAATTCCTCGCAACACGCTGAGTACAATCCTAAAGAACAAAGCCGACGTGAAGCTGAAGGCAGCGCAATCCAGTCGCTCTGGAGCTTGTCGTATGCGTGCTTCAACCTACGACAAGGCTTAGAAAGCTTTGTACGCCTGGTTTTTAGAGACACGTGCCATAAACATCCCTGTCGACGGCCCGATGCTCATGGAGGAAGCGAAATGGTTTGCTGCAGCCTTCGGAGAAGAGAGCTTCACTGGTAGCACTGGTTGGCAGCAGCGTTTATTTTAAGAGCCGCTACAGCATCGTCGGAAAGACGCTCTCGGGTAAAAGCGAGGCGACCAGCAGCATTGACACGGAGAAGTGGCTGTCTGAAGAATGGCCAGAGATTTTCGATAGCTTTTCGCCGTCGCAAATATTCAACGCAGATGAGACAGCACTGTTTCAGCAAATGCTGCCAAATAAGACTCTGCACCTGAAGCGCAGTGAATGCCATGGTGGAAAGAACAGCAAAGTCCACGTCTCGATTTTGCTCACTGCAAATATGGATGGGTCATGCAAACTGCGGCCACAGGTTATCGGCAAAACAAAGTTACCATGCTATTTCAAAAATACGAAAGGCCTCCCAGTTCGATACACATTTAATAAGAAGGCTTGGATGACACGTGATCTTTTGACCGAGTGGCTCCGAAAGTGGGATGCTGAACTAGAGAAGTCAGGCCGCAAGGTTTGTCTTCTTCTCGACAACTGTTGTGCCCATCAAGTTGTCTGCCAGTTGAAGCAGATCACCAAATTTCTGTTGTCATATACAACGGCGAAGCTTCAACCTCTCGATCAGGGCATAGTGAAAGCGTTTAAGTTGGTTACAGGCGGCGACTGGTGCAAAGGCTTCTAATCAACCTCCGGTTGAGAATCGAACTCGAGGTGGACCTCCTCGGAGCCATACAGATGCTGGCTGGGACCTGGAATGACATGAAGCAAAGCACAATTGTGAACTGCTTCCGCAAAGCAGGGTTTGTGGCGAGTTCAGGCAACAGGTGTCTAGACACAAGACGACAGCGCAGGATGCTTGGACAGTGAGTTCCGTGAGCTCTCAGTGCTCGCAGGCGCCGTCCCAGACAGCATAACAGCACAAGAATTTGTCAGTGCTGATGGCAACGTGCAAGGTGTTGTGGATCGTGCTGGTGCTGAGATTGTGGCTGACATCATAGCTGAAGAAGCAGACCCAAGCAGTGGCGAAAATTCAGGCAAAGAGACCCAGCCACCATGCACTGTGGCTGAACTTGCATCCGCATTCAGTGTCATTCGTTGCTGTTGTGGCGCAATGGAAGGCACTGGGCTTTCTTATTTAGATACCATCAACAAGCTTGAAGACAGCTTAATGAACTTTCTGGTATAGAAGAAGAGGCAAGCTAAGCTCATGGACTTTTCTCTTGCGAAATAAAGTGCGGAGGTTGTGGAGCTGTGCTTTCGTTTTTTGTGGACTTTGGAGGAGCAAATCGGTAAGTTCCCACTTGTCAGGGTCCCAAAATTGTCCGAGATGTACGCAATTTTGAAATAAGCATCTAATACACGTATTTTATATTTTGAATTATCGATATATTCAACTTGTTCACGGTCCCCTTCGAGTTCCGATATATCCAGGATCGAATGTATTCACCATTTGTAGGGTGCACACTGAATGGATACTAATGAGTATACTCTCTTACTGCACCTCCTGCAGTTTTATAGCTTCAGCTATCAAAATACACGACAGTCTTTTCCACTAGGGGGACACAACACGAATTTAGCACATATCATCTCAGTGATCATCATATCATACACATAAGAAAATTAACTTTTGCTACTGATAATGACGCTGAATAAACTACAGAGCCACACCACAGTACATAAGAAGGGTGCAAGCTATGAGCCACGGCCTCCAAGACTGCGCATCATGGCAGTGTGACGCTAAACCTGCCACGACGCCCAGTCTTGGAGCCCATGTATAAGCATTATCAATGCTGCCATGCGGCTAGACTGTCACGAAGCTAAACCCACCTTCCCCTGTAGACCGATTGCAGCAGCATGCGGTGCGGCACTGAAGCTGGCCCCATTTTATGAATAGTTGCCAAAGAACATGGCATCTGTTCTGGCCAATTATTTGAAAAACTCCAACCACGTAGCAAGAGACGTGTCTTCAGTTACTGCCATTGAATTTGCAACAGAACAATAACCAATTCAAAACTGGCATAGATAATTGCAATTTTAATTACCCCACTGCAGTAACAAAAATAAATCAGAACTGCTTTGGCACTTAATTCCATCCCTTAGTTCGGGAATACCAAAGCTCATACCACCAATATTGCTGTGACCAAAGATCACAGAAATCTTCCAGGAGTTTTTCTAAAGCTGCCAGTTTTTTCAAGAATAATAATATTGTACTCCAACTGGTGCAATGCCATTTGTTGGTGACTATGATCTATATTCATGACTCAAGGCATAAATTTCATCACTGATAAAACACTTTCAACTTTGTTTTGTGTTGTGCTCTTCATGTCAATATTAATCTGCTAATTCAAATAGAACAAATCCCATCCAAATCAGTCTATCTACTGCCATGTAAAGCCATTTCTTCATTACTGTGTACATACATAAGAGTAAAATGTATACTTCATCGCAGTCTCTCAGCCGTACGTGTAGTCAAACACAAAACAATAAAATGCTGCATGCTGCTATATACAGCATAAAATCTGTCCATCCTGTGGTAGCTTTGTGGTTCTCTTTTATGGCTGTGATCAGCTCAGGCTGCCAATTATTGGAGCAGCAGAAATTAGGCTGCACTGACATGCTAAACACTGAATGACACCACTACCCTGAGTACAATGCTTGCTTTTTAGAAGCTGCCAGCACACTCAGTAATAGCTAGTGCAGCTTTTGCTATCATCTGCCTCATCAATCCTGGGTTTTTGCTCAAAGCTTGACGATTCCATGTGCAATACGACCCTCAAGTGCTTAGCCCAGGACATTTTTTGAATATGGCCCCGAAAACACTTGCATTTTCAATACATCAAGCCGCCGCGGTGGCTCAGTGGTTATGGTGCTCGGCTGCTAGCCCAAAGGACGCGAGTTCGATCCCGACCGCGGTGGTCGCATTTAGATGGAGGCGAAATGCTAGAGGCTCGCTTACTGCATGATGTCAGTGCACGTTAGAGAACCCCAGGTGGCCGAAATTACTCTAGAGCCCTCCATGTCAGCATCCCACATAGCCTGGGTCGCTTGGGATGCTAAACCCCATAAAACCATCACCACTTCAGGACACCAAAATCTGTGTAAATAAACTGACATGACAGCTAGTATTGAAAAGTGCTAGGCGGCCCATTACTAAGCATGAGAAAGAGGAACGATTAAGTGCCTTCAAGCTCTTTATAAGGCCATCCGGCGCTAGATACAGTTGCCGACTGATTTTTCAAACTTGACACAAGAGAAAAAAATCACTTTAGAACTTCAGCTCCTAAACGATAAGAGGTTGGAAGAAACAGATGAACTGTCATATAAAAAAAAAAAAACAATGCATGCCTCCATGCAACCACACCACTGTGAGCCTCGGCATACACCATGTACGCTGGTATTGGCATCCCGACAACTGATTTCATCAGCACGACTTTCAACGGCTGCGTTGTCAATGGCACACTGCACTAAGTGCATACATTATGGGAGTAAGTTCAGATGAGACAATGGATGAGCTACTGCGAAAAATGCGGCAAGAACTCCATTTGCGGTGGATCTTGCAGGCTTCAGTGTGTTCAGGGCTGAGGGTCAGTTAAAAATTTTCGACCTGAATAAAACGAGAGGCGAAACGCCAGTTGCTCTTGCTGTCATGAAAAGTTCTTACTGCAGGCATCTTGCTGCGAGAGCATGGCCTTCGTTTCAAGAACAGCTAGCATGCCATAGGTGCATTCATTGTTGCTCCTGAGTGGGTCAGTTCAACAACTGGTTGTGCGACAACAATACAAGTGTGTGTTCATGTGCGCGCGATGCCCCTGGTCACCAAGTGTGGTCATGCTGCAGTTATCATCATCAGTCAGATTACATCCATTGCAGGACGAAGGCCACTCCTAATGCCCGCCTATTATCCCTGTCTTGCACTAGCTGTGGTCTTCCTATACAAGCAACCTCACCTCTCCGCCTGACTTCTAGTTGTCCCTGAGTAGTTTCCCCTCCCCTGGAATCCACTCCGTTACCCTAGGAGGCCACAGATGACCTGTTTGCCTCATTCCATCCTGCCCTCGCCCATTTTTCCCGCTTGATTTCTCCTTATACAACACTAAGTCAAGTTTGTTCCCTAATCCAAATTGCTCTTTTAACCTCTCAATGTTACTCCTATCTCTCTCCTTTCCAAAGCTTGCTCTGTTGCCTTCAATGTAATTTCAAGCCTCTTTGTTAGCCTCAATGTTTCTACCCCATAACTGACTCCAGGAAGGATACAACAGTTAAATACCATATAAATGCATGAAAGGGCCGCACTCGTGTACGGGCTCTGCACCCTGTTTTCCCGAAGGAAATAATAAAAAATAAATTGGTGGTGGTTTAGCTCTGGTTAAACCTGGAGTGACGCGATAGCTACAGCTGGCCGAGTGGAACTTGGTCACGTGACCAACCACGGCGCCACACCACCGGCAGCTGCTCCGCACCACGTGACCAACCATGTGACAGTGCGGTGGTGCAGCCACAGGGTGGTGGTGCCGCCACGTCGAAGGCTCGGAATTCTACTGTAATGTAGCTATTGCTACAAAAAAAGATCCTTGTAAGGATCACACCGAAACTTTCCAGGACCCACGTGGGAATAGCCTTCAAAATGCAAGCACACAGGAGCTTCCAGGTGCCGCCCAGGAATGGTGCCCGAGGCCACGGATCGTAGTCGTCATCATCATCATCATAATTTTCCTCCGCTGCGAGCACCGCTATCCTCATCAGCATCAGTATCAGTATCACCAGCTGCAGCTTTTTGTGGCTGTCAAAAGCACGTGAGTTGTGGTAGCGTGGTACTTCACTGTAATTATAGCTTTTGTGTGCTGTCTGCTTTTTTTTTTTTTTCATAAACTGCCACTGAATGTTGCAATTTCAGCATGATGAGCAAGCACCTTAATAGAACACCTGCGCTGTATCCGCACAGACATGGCCGTTATTCCAGGCGGCCTCACCGGCATGCTGCAAATCCTGGACATCAGCATCAATTGGCCCTTTAAGGTTGAATTCTGAACGCAGTACACGGAACGGATGGCAAATGGCAATCACAAGGAGATGCCGACTGGGTGGCTCAATAGGGCACCAATCACGGATATGCTTGGCTGGATCTTGTCCATATGAAACTTCCTGTCTACCAACATTGTATCCCGCAGTTTCAAGGTGAATGGGATTTAAACAGTTCAGACAGGACTGAAGACTATTCTTTGTGGGATGAGCATACACCTGAGCACAGCACCAGATCAGAGCCAGAAGACTTCTTTGACTTGTTTTCATGTACTGTTCCATGTACGTCGCCCCCCTCCCCCCTTATGTAATACCCTCTAAAGGGTCCTAGAGTTCAATGAATCATGATGAAGACGGTGACGACTGAGTGCAGAATAAATGCCGCTCATTCCGATTGTTGTGTTTTTACTTGAAAAAAAGTTGTCTTTTTCGCACATCGCATACATGGGCCGCACCCCAAAAACTGGCCTTTGAATCTGAAAAAGAAGTGTGGCCCTTACACGCGTTTATATGGTACTTTTCTGAGGGGTATCGGTAAGCCGCTGTTCATAACTTGATAGTGCCACCCTAATCTTGTTTTCCAGGTGATCTCTTTCTCATGATCCAGATCTGCTGACAATACCTAAGTGTTCCCTCCCCACTTTCAGAACCTCGGTGCCTATCTTGAAATGTTGTTGCCTCCCTCAACTGCTGGACATTAATTTGGTTTCCTTCATGTTCATTTTTAATCCTGCCACTCCACTATGTCTGTGGAAACCTTCAGGCATACATTGTAATTCATCTCCTGAGTGGGGAATATGGAATATTGTCAGTGGAGATTATGTCAGTCCATCACAGAATTACTCCCCTCAATTTGAACTCGCTATATTCAGACAAAGTTTGATCCCCGTGGAGACTGAATTACCTACACTCCACTGCTACGAGAATGGTGGCCTGACCAGACCAATGGCAGAGGTCGGCAGTGAGGTTGGCTGCAGTCCAAAGGATCAGGCAATAAGTGGTAGCATGTCCGAAATATCAGTTGCAATAATACACTTGACCCCATGGAGCATACAGCAATGGCACTACACTAAAAAAGTCCAAAAAACCTGTACCTAAAATATTTCAGTGTCTAAAACACTCGTCACCAAATGTGGGCAAAAGGACCATGGAGATCTAAGAAGATTGAAAAAGAGCCAAGGTAAGAGCTCCAAAAGCGAAGAAACAGTCAAGACAAGACAAGTATGACAGAAAGTAAGATGAGGTAGAAGGGATAACCAGGGTAAGATAAATAGACAAATAAAAGGTGCCTGGAGGTCAAGGGGGTAGACAATTTGGGACCAGGAGAGGGCACAGAAAGTACTACAAAGAAAAAAAAAAGAGATCATTGTGACAAGAAAAGGGAAGGTGTGTCTGGGTTCATATCGGCAATGTAGTGACTGAGAACACCTTATTACAAAAAGTAAGCTCATTAACACCCATCGAATCAACAAGGGCATCCAGTGCTTTTACCTACTGTTGCTGGGTCAAAAGATGCGCAATTTTTTCTAGGAGAAAATGATGCACAAGAATGCAGATTGGGAGCATTGTGTTAACTAATCAGCCAGCACCAACCAAACAATATGCCTATGCTTCCATGCTAACTCAGTGAGTCGCCCAGAGCTGCGCAGATGCCTACTACAGAAGGCAAGTATTTAGCAACAAGCCACGGCAAATGGGCAAACAAATTTTTATCCACATGCTTTGACGTAAGCCACCACTTCCAATTAGAAGTGCCACATGGTGACAAGGAAACAAACTGAAGTCTGAAGAAGCCCCTTTGCGAAACCAACAACGAATGCGGTTGACATCAAAACAGAGGGGGAATTAGCTGAGCCAGGAGAGTGGCGGTCACCTCATCGGGCTTGTCATACTCGTGGCTCTCCTCCTGCTGCTGGACGGGTGGTGGCTGCTGCTGCTGGCGGTGGTGGCGCATGCGCAGTGACTGTTGCTGCTTCTGGCGCAGCTGGCGCTGGTACGAGTGGAGCGTCATGTACGGACTGTCCTCATAGCGCGACTGGGCGCACATGGAGTTGATGTACTCGCCCGCATAAGTCTCCAGGTACATTGTGATCAGGCCGTCGGCCACCAGGTCCTGGAGGGTGGCGAACCGCTTCTCCCCTACATAGTGCATCCCGTCGTGGTACAGCCGAAAGTTCTTGCACGCGTTGCCGAACCTGCATGAGAAACAGTGCAGCAATCGCTCCAGATATTGCAGGAACTCCTTTTGGATTTACAGGCTTAGTTTAGGATTAGGGAAACCATTACGGTTTCAGAGGACAGGGGCAGCCACTTTAGACTGCTCAAGCAGAAGTCTTGCAGCTGCATTTCGATGGAGGCAAAATGCAAAATTGCCCACGTGCTGTGGCATGTCGGAACACGTTAAAGAACCGCAAGTTGCCAAATTAATCCAGAGCTTGCAAAGGGCAAGCTGGCTGTCCTAGAGACACACCCGTTATAAAGAGAAGCAGGGACACCTTTTTTAAGAACGTTTCAAAGTGTCGTGAGCACGAAAATGTATCGTCTCAAGAACCGCTTTCCAAGCAGTACCCCATGAGTGAAATTCAGTGACAAAAGACGTCTTTATCCCATTCAAGCCTCTGCTAACATCTTTTCTAGCAAGATGGAAGTCGCAGCTTCACGCCATCACAGGTTAGTCCTCTCAGTGACTCATCATGATGCTGCAGTTAATTTTTCTTTTTTTCTTACGAGGTGCACGCTTCAATGCACTCTGAATGCTTTCTTCACAGGTCTTTGAAAATTAGCCCAGCGCGACCCTCTGACTAAAAAGGAATGCTACATAGCTTTCACAGCAATTTCGAAGTGCAAGAAAAATTCGGTTTGGCTGCTGCCTGTCAGGGGCGCAGAGTCTACTAACTAAGCTAACTAGGACGACTAGCCGATGACAAAGCGAGGCTAAATTGATCAACAACTCAGAGTGAGAACGATGCTATTTCAATGTGTTCTGAGAAATGCCCCAAGCTGGACTAAGCTGGGGTAACTACCGATTAGCATCCATCCAAGCGCAGCCACACGGTGATGGACTAACACTGTTCCTGCTCCCATTCGATCAATTTGAGCTTGCCCTACCATCTGTTAGCTATCAGTAGGTTAGCTTATGAGCACTCCCAAAAGTGCCCTCACGAGAGCGGGCGCCTTCCAGTGGGAGAACAAGAGGAGCACTTTGATCCAATGGTAGAACAGGCGTGGTTTCACGGCATCGAGAGCAGTCGAGTGCAGTCCGGGCTGCTCCTTCTTCAAATGCAAGGGTGGAGGAAGTCACATGACATATAAGCGTCACATCCATGCTGTTTTGCTTGTTTTTTTTTTCCGTTCTCAGCGACGTCCAGCTCAAGCGATGACGACTTTGAAGGCGTACGAGCGCTGTCACGTGGCTTACTGCTCTTGAAGCGCAGTAATCGTTCCAGTTGCGGGACAAGTACTCCCTCACTCGGTGTGCTACTGTACTGCTCCTCACTGCTCGACGCCTCTACTTTTGTCCGCCCACTGGAATGCGCCAGTAGTTTGCAGAGCACATGCTCTGAACAGGCTGTTGTCCTGGGTTTCATTGCTGGACCAGGGTAAATTGCTTCAATCAAGAAGTTTCTGTGAAAGCTGCATAGCATTCCTTCATGGCCGTATGGCTACACTTGGGTGGATGACAATGAGTAATCACTCTCTCATTTTTAATCTACTCCACCTTGGGGGACTCTCTTGATTCCCTAAAATCACTTGGCTCACTAAAGATGTGCTTTGATGTGGACACAAGAACTAATAAATGTGTTTGAAAGGCTACAATTAGCACAGTGCCGTCAGAACTGCTGCGATAATCCTTACACCGCAGAGATGAGTTGCATGGAAAAGGAGCTCAGTTATTAGCATGGCGTCGCATGAACGGGAGCACAGTATTGCCTTCTGAACTGCTTTACTACATTGCTTGTGCTCTATGTTTGAGCATCTTCTGTTTGCCCAGAACAGACTGCCATTTTATAACTACCTTAGGTATTTTACTCATCAGACGATACCATGGTTCATGCACTCCATTTACGTTTTACCTGCCAATCTTCCAAAACTGGATCATATGAAACTCAAATTTTTTATCTCCCTTCAATATATATCCGTTCTCAAATTTTTCTTGAAGTCTCTGAATTATTATTGCCAAATGGACATATTTTGGGCCTTGTCACAGTCAAGCACACGTGGAGCCCTTTTGCAGAAAAAAATGTTGAAATAAACAAAACTGAACAAAATGACAAATAACTGGTGATTTGGTGAAAGAAAAATAAATAGATAAGGCCTGTTTGTCTTTCACTGGCAGTAAGCTTTATGCAAATGTTTCTTTTTGGAACGCTGGCATTTAACAGTAGCAAAATTTAAAGACAGGCGATACTCCCCTCTTAGAGTCTTCCACATTACGCGGGCTGGTGTCAGTGCTGTCCCATTCTGTCTGCCACATGCAAAGACACAGATCTGAGGCTTTGTATCGGATGCCTTCTGCTACATTTGCCTTCGCTTGGAGTTCACTCTGTGAAACTAAAGAACCATCAATTAACTGCTCTCCGTATTATGTGCCATGCCTATGTCCTTCTTGATTTCAGCTAGGATATTATCAACTCATGTTTCTTCCCCAAACCACTCATTTGCTTCCAGTCTCTTTATGTTACCCCTATCATTTTCTTTTCCATAGCTTGCTGTGCTGCCTGCAATTTAATTGCAAGCATTTTCACTATTCTGTACATCCCTGGCCATGGGTGAGTACTACCAAAATGCAGCTGCAGTGTAATGACTTCACAGTGCCTGCCAAATGCACTCCACCCAATTTTTTTTTAACAGTATCACGTTAAGGCTCTGATTCAGCAGAAAATCTGGGACCGTTGTCGTCAGCATTGTGAGCAAAAGGAGAAGTAACCTAAGTGAGCCACCCAGGTCACGTGACCTTATGGCGACATCACAACCTGCCCATCGGATTGTGAGCTGACTGCGCACCGTGGCAGGTGGCAGTTAAATTAATGATTGGTCGCTAGAGGTTGCTCGGGAAGAGTAAGCACAGGCTCCACTGGTGGCAGTGCCACATCACTTGACCACTGCATCACTATGCCAGGAGTGGTTCCCAGGGATCTATGGATGTAAAGTCGAGGCTGACTGATTCCGCATATATGGGCATTAATTCATCACACCCTTAAGGCAGAGCTTAAGTGTCCCGTCCTCTTTTTTTGCTATCTATTTCTCTGTCAAGGTCTTAGCCCGTACACCAATGTGGGTTTGTCTGGAGAAACAGTTCCCACTCCAATAATAACCCGCCGCGGTGGCTCAGTGGTTAGGGCGCTCGACTACTGATCCGGAGTTCCCGGGTTCGAACCCGACCGCGGCGGCTGCGTTTTTATGGAGGAAAAACGCTAAGGCGTCCGTGTGCTGTGCGATGTCAGTGCACGTTAAAGATCCCCAGGTGGTCGAAATTATTCCGGAGCCCTCCACTACGGCACCTCTTCTTGCTTTCTTCTTTCACTCCCTCCTTTATCCCTTCCCTTACGGGCGTTCGATATATGAGACAGATACTGCGCCATTTCCTTTCCTCAAAAACCAATTATTATTATTACTTCAGTAAACTCCTCGATCATTCATGATGTTCTGACCCCTCGCAGTTCACTGGAACAGTTTCTGAAGCAACAAATGGGGCTTTTGGAATAGATATCTGTACAAGTGTACGCCAAACAAATGAAGCAAATGAAACCAATTTTGCATATCATCGTTAATGAAGTGAGACGTAAAATTCAAAGTGAGATTACATTCAACCAAAAAAACAATGGCACAGTGTGCTTTTACAACCACCTCCATCATCACGCCTACATGAAGCATGCAAGTGCAATAATGAAAAGCAGGTGAATAATAAAATCGATTTAATAATATGACCCCCACCTCCCCCCCAAAAAAGTCACAGTAGCAGGCTCTACAATAAAAGCGATATATAGATCTCCTTAGTCAAAATGAGGAGGAGTTAGTCATCACGTTGAAGTGTTGCAGATTACAAACACCTAATATCAGTTGTGACAAAATCAAAAGCAGCCTGGCTAGCAGGCACCAATATTGTTTATTTTTTTAAAGCGATAGTGTGAAGGAGCTCATGTCACAGAAAAGCCAGCATCATTGACCATGACTGAAAAAATCTACACAGAAGCAACCCAGGGGGTAGGTGGGCCACCTAGGTCGCGTGACCTTGTGGCGTCATAACAACCTATCCTCCGGATTATGAGCAAACTGCCAATCGTGTCAGGAGGCACTTAATCACTGGTCGCGAGAGCAACCTGGGTTGCACAAGCCCCACAGATGACAGCACCTGCCACCACAAGGCAGTGGCGCATCACTTGACCACTGCGCCAGGAGTGGTGTGAGGACTCCCTGGAATCTATGAATGATGAGTAGAGAACGACCAATTTTGCACATATGGGCATTAACCCATTAATGCTACTGCATCATGCCCTTAAGGTGGAGTTTAAGTGTTCTCTCCAATTTTTTAATTTTGAAATTGCACCGTTGCATTTCTACTTCTTCACTGCAGCAACCCCAGGCTGGTCTTCGCCTAACAAAGTGCATCCACTTGCTATGTCACACTGGTCGACCAGCAGCATAGCAATCACAGGCATTTTCTTACAAGCCTATACTTTTTTAAATTCGACAGTTCAATGACGGAAACCAAAACGGCAGTGACAATATAGCCCAGCCACAATCTCTGCTTTTGTGCTGATGAACTGCCACTTTCTAAGGCTATTAAAAGAATTCTATAGAGCGCAGCCACCTGTAAGTGCACAAGCAATCAACAAAGAATTTTTAGGCTCACACTGCATGAACGATGCATTGTAAGTGGTAACCACCACATTAACATGGCTAGGTCACTGTAATTATCAAGTCTGAGACCATTGGTCCCACCTAACAATCACATCCTATGTTCCTTTCAATGCTGCAATATGACAATGGAGGAGAAAGCAGCTTCAGTTATGAAAATCAATACATAGTTCCGCCAAAATGTAGTGGGATATCGTGGGGTAAGATTTTCAGTGCAGCAGAGTGAAATTGATCCTGCAAGAAAATCACTGTATTTGGTATCTCATAACCACAGACCAAACTGGACACAGTGCACAAACTGTTGCATGGTGTTTACGAGTCAGTATGGGCAGAACTGTGAGCACTTCTTGATGGAGTTAGTTGCACAAATACGAAGATTAGCAAGAAACTCTTGAAGATGACTTTCACAGCCAAACAGAAATAAAGTTCCCTCTTCCACTGTACATCTAAACTCTTTACTGTAAACCACAGCATTATAATGCCTTCTATGACCTGTAGCACCCTTGTGGAATACAAGCTGTATCAAAGATTACACAGTTCGTATTCTGAGGAAACCTGCAACGTACAACTATCTTTTGCATTGCATATACAGTCATGAACAAAAGTTTGTGAGATGCTGATTCACGGAAAAAAATTTATTGCGGAGCCGTTAGGCTCAACAGGTCAATGAAAAGTATAGAAGCGTGAGGAGACATGCATGTTTCATCTGGTAGAAGAATACTATCAGAATGGCCAGCGAGGGAACAGAGAAATTAATTTTTTTTCCATGAATTTGCATCCCGCAAACTTCTGTCCATGACTGTACAGACACGTGCTATGATCACACAAAGAGTCTTCTTTGCACACCAAAGTTTTCCTGTGATTCACTATTTTTGTCCTTGTGTATATGAAGACTAGCCCATCACATGGTAGAGAGAAAAAGTGTACAAGGATGTGCAGTTTAGCTTATATGTTTCTCAAAGCAGCAACTAAAACTACACAGTGTGGAGCAGAAGTAATCAAGGAATGCAAAAAAAAAAAAATCCAAGCCACAAGCTCCAAATACATACTGAAAACACACTTCAACAACCCTTCAGCCATCACAATGCGTGAACTGTAACACTGCATTATGCACCACTGCACGAAAATGCATCGTAGCGGCCATTCAACGATTTGAGTAACATGCAGTCAAAATAAAAGCCAATGCATGAAAGACTGGATAAGCCAAGGAGGTAATGAAAAGCTCACCTTAAACTCAGGGTGTACTGGCCAGGAGCCCGCTGGCTTTCTCTGACCAGATAGCAGCCGTCCCCTTCTTGGAGCAAGCGTTCGGCTTCCTCTCGAGAAATAATGCCATGAAACCTAGGAGCCCAAAAGCAGGCCTCTGATTTTACTCTGTTGCCACTTTTGCACTTTCCGTAAAAGAGATAAAGAAACAATGAATTTAAAATACTTCCTTGAGATCAGTGCATTGAAAGCAAGCCCTAATCTCAAACAGCAAGCATGCATGGATAAAAAGAGGAACTAGTGGTGATTATAAGGCACCTTCAGTATCTTGATAATGACATATACACAGCCACATTATACAGTGACCTAGACCTAATGAATGTCAATATGTATGTAAGAGGAGAGATACGTACTCCCTCCCATAATGAGCCGGACGATTAGGCACCTGTTGAATAAGGGACAGAACGCAGGGGTAAGAAATACCACATCAGTCTAGTTTGCATGCCACTCTCAAAACAAACACTAGCTGAAGAAGGAACAGCATTTCACAACTACAATAAGCACAGCATGAATGCAAGTTGGCCCTGCAGTATTTTCATCTATGTTACACTTGTTACACCAAGTCAAGGTGTCCAGTCAACATTTAAGTCTGATCCATTTTTATATCCTGTGTTCTCTTCTTGTACTTGACACTACAGTGTATCATTGCATCCTGATGAATTTATGCATGTGTGAAAGCGTATTCCTTACAATTACTACAACCATTCAGGCGAATATGAGAATGACAATACTTCAGTAATAACAAACATCCCTGTTGGCAAAAAAAAAACTCACTTCGTTCAAAATTTTTGTTTTCCCCTCTCTCTATCTCTCCTAAGTTATAAAGGCAGAGTGTTTAGTCATTTGTAACAGCTGAGCCACCACCGTAACTAGAGCCTTTAACTGCACAACCATACAGCACGAGAAAATTAACAGCAAATAACAGGCTCTAGATACATGAGTTGTGGCTAATTTTTTGACAACTTGGCATACCTCTTTATTGCAGACTATTCTCTTTGGTGTCGGTGCTTTTTGCTGTAGTTGGTATACTGCAAAAAACCAATGTAAGCTAATTTTAGAGCGCAACAATAAGCTGGCACTGCAAACGCATAAGAAGCAGTGAGGACGGCATACGTACGGTATGACTTCCACACTTGCGGTATTTCATTCATGTGATGTTTCTGCTTCATATTCTCCGCTGAAAAAGTGGGAGAAATATGCGATTCAGACCTAAACTGTGCTAAGAAGCGTGTGAACGCGACCATTCAAAAATCAGAAGTAGACTAATGAGGTCTGTTATGGCACTGCTCCTACAGAACCAGTTCGTCCTCAGTTATCGACGTCTATTTTTGAAAACTTCTTTCGGCCGACAGCTCGAAGGCCTCAGCTGAGCAAGCAAGCAAGTGTATTCTCGTCGGACGAGTCGGCGGCGAAAACATCCAAGGAATGGAAAGCGATAGGTGATCTTTCTGCCCAGCGGTGCTTTTGACTCTTCTCCGCAGTCTGCTGGCTATATTTAGGTCTGGCAGACACCCAAACGGTTGCACACTTTACCTAGATATGATCCGCATGAGTTCTAGGACAACGGTTTCAATATCGGATAACTCGTGCAACAAATCCGATAGAAAGCCGGGTGAAGTTTCACACACTCCCGGGGAGCCGATGAAATGAACGGGCACCCAAGCGCGCACCGACCACCGCAACAAACTTTCACTGCCGTATTCTTGGCGAAAAAAATAAACGTTACCGTCGACGGCTGTATTTGGAATAAGCTGAAAACAGCATGCTTCATGCATAATCAGAACACGGGTTGAAAGAAGGCGCTCAGGCTCACCGAATTGTCGTGCCATGTCCACAAATGGGCGCAAGCAACGGGCCGCAGGAAATGACAAATCGCAGCAAGCGATACACGTCCGACGCTAAGACCGCGTCAACAGAGCGGCAGGCATCGCGCGAGGCGCACCCGTCTTCTCAATTGCTTTATTAAACTTCCGGTCGAGGCCGGCATCAACTCATTTTGAGCAGGCGTTCACTCATCAAACGACGACAAACTTTTTTTCGGAACTTATTTGCCGTTAGGGCTAGTGAGCGGGAGGAGCGAGCGACGGAAAGAGAAGAGAGAGCAAAAAATAACCGCGCCGGTGGCGCCGCCGCGCGGCGGACCATATAAGCAACTCTAAAGTTTGCTCTTCCACATCACTTCGCGATCCGGACCAGGACGAGGAGCATCCTCTTGTAGGAACACCCAGAAGAACAAAATGGTGCGTCCCTGCATTTCTGCCCCGAGATCTGGATACTCCGACACTCCGCTGCTAGTGGAAACAAGCCTAACTTCTCGGCATTTTTTCTTCTCCGATTTCAGGCGGACCTCAAGCCCAATGAAGTCGAACGTGAGTAGCTGCATTTTTTGCGCGTTTACAGTTTCTAACGCAAGTTCAGTGCGAAAGGAAAATTGCGTGCAAACCTTATGAATGAATAGATCGTCCTGTTTATTGTGGCAATTCGATGGCGCAGGTAAATAATATTTTCACGGGGGAGTGGATGGATAAGTCGCTGCAACCGGTAGGAAAGCGACTGGCTTTTCAGGAAAGAGAAGAAAAGTTGTGCAAAAAATTTCTCGAAAATTCCATAGTGCTTTGACACCTGCTTATGAAAGAGCGAAATCTCAAAAGATATTATGCTCATTTGAAAGAATGTTTTGAGTGCGCTCCTCGATTGTCCCGCGAGAAAACAGACTAAATATAGATTTGTTCCGGTTATTCGATACCCGGATCCCTTCATAGAACACTTTTCTTTTAATGTTTCACTTAATATTACTGGTGTGCACCACTATTGAGCTGTATTTAACGATTTGTTTAAAAGTCTAAGCTCAGCGGAATTTTGGAAGCTTCTTTATAACGCAAAATATTGGCTAGGAAACGTGCTCACTCTTACACATTTTCGCAGCGCCACAAAACCTAATTTTCAGCGGTTCTATGCTTTGTGAAGGATGACAGCCCTTTTAAATCTGGTCCGTCGGCGCGTATATTAAACAAAAAAAGCCACGCATATCTTCAATAAACGGTTGCAAAGACACTTGCCCGAGGACACGCTTTGCTGCACGGGTAACTAGACTAAAAACACTACGTGTGATAAGTTACAAGAGGGGGCTTGTAAATTTCGGCGCATGCAGGATTAATGACCAGTTGTGGCTAACACGTCGGATTACACGAATAGCACCGGCAACAGGTGTACACAGAGTGCATATTAGCGCGCCGTTTGGAGATAAGAAAGTCTGCCGGCGTTTCCACCCGTGGACCGTACAGGATTTTTCAAGATTATTGAACATTCGACCATCGTTGCCTACATAGTTCTATTTTTTATAACAAGCCCATGCAATATGCTCCTGATCTATGCCATGTTATGTAATCCATCTCGTTGGGTCATGTACAGAGGAGTCCCTGAGCAGGAGGCTAAAATGATTTCCCCGTTTTTTTTTTGTATGCCTGAATGCAAAAAAAAGTAAGAGGAGGTGCCTTAGCTCTAGTTTGTAAGTCGACATGGGTGTCAGCGGTCTTTTCTAAGCCAGGGTTAACACGGAGGGTGTGGGAAGGGTGGCTCCATCTCACTGACGCTTGAACCTTCAACGCAACATTAGCATTTATGGCCCTATTTTATGGAAGATAGACTGTTTTCAGTGAGAGAGTGGAAATAAGTAGAATTAGATGTCTCTTAAAAGCATATATGGCAGCCGTTGAGTCAGACGTCCTTGCCGCCATGTTAGGGGTCACGGTTCAGCACAGCAACGCAGCTTGGACTGCTAAGAATTTGGAGGTCGTAACTGCGACAACCAAGCCAAAACCATGAAATAAGAGATCTAAAACTGAATTTCAGTTTTATACGTGCTTTTAGTTAGTGCAGTACCATGTACACCGTGCTTCCTGTATAGTTTACGTTTTCAGAATCTGATAGTCCCTGGAGCAAGATGGTACAAATACTTAGTCATGGTGCAAAAATAAGAAAATACTAGCTCGGAATGACAGAAAGGAACTTGTTGCTTATAATATGGCAAGTATTTGAGTAAAAGAGAGCATGGCATTTATGGGTGCTTCTCTAGTTTCTCCTCCGTGCCACGTGTTCCGATCCATACGGCAATTTCCGACGAACGATATGGAAGGTTTGTATCTGATTACTTGTTAAAGGCTGAACTGCAGATTGTCTAGATACGCATGCGTCTTCTAATGTGAAAACTGCCTGTTTCATCAAAACGCCCACATTTAAATGAGATTGGGTTTGGCGTGACGCGATATGATCATTGCATTCAGGTCTATTGCCTGACAAATTTGTTTCAGTTTTAGTCTTGACGATTTGCTTCACGAAAATTATTCGTCATCCAAGAATTAACGTCTAACATTCTTAATGTACTTTCCAGCAGCAATGATCAAGGAATACTAAAATGCATCTGCCCCCATTAAGAAGAATGAACAGTGCATTAGACGCACAAGTTCAGCAAATGAACGAGTTTCTTGTTTTGCTCGTATTCGTAGAGGTGAATAACACGTTACGTTGTTCATTTGCTCACAGGGTGTCGGGGATTCGAAGTACCCCCAATTAGCATCGTGAAGATCGCGAAGATCCTGTTCTCTTAGACGTGTCATAGGTTTATATAAGTGTGCAGGCATTACGCACCGAAAAACACGCCTGAACTAATTCGTGCGATCTTGTTAAGGCGCTTGACGGAAGAAATATAAAGAACTAGAAATCCAGGGAGTCACTTTCATCCATTCTGAAAGGTGTCAGATTCGATATTTGTATGCGCTATTAATACACGCCTCCAAACCCATCATGTTGTATGTGCTAACTTGTTAATGGGGTGGCATCCACAAAACAAATCAGCTGCAAGGTCGGTCCCTGATGCCACTTCTTTGTCGCGACAACAACTCAAGAAAGAAAAACGCACTTCTTGCTTTTGCAGAACAGGGGTAAAACCCGCATTCACTGCATTGCTTCAAACTTCGCCTACTGGGAGAAACTATATCACTTATTATATCACTTGAAGCGAACGCATCTGCTTTTATAACGTGAACGGAACGTACAAGATAAATCACATCAACATTCCTTTTTCATTATCACTGATTGGCTGTGACAAGAGAGTCCTTGCGTTGTTTTGCACCTTGATTTTTGATGTGGTTTTGGAGTATCATATGACGGTTATAACCAGCATGTTTGACTTCGCAGGCAGGTTGTTGTATGTAACTGCGCTCGTTTTCGCTAATACGAGACCACTCGATGATGTAAAAGGCATCAGTGCAAGCACAAAAAAGAGTCTATATGTCAGGCATATTTGGGCACTGTAACGTCTTCTGGCTTTTGGGCTCCTGGCTAACCACTCGAGGATACAGGAAAATGGTCACGTCTGCAACGAACTCTTGCTCAAAAATAGCATGTGGCGTGCCGGTTCACTGTTTTTCGGGCGACATTCACAGGCCCGCCTCTGTTTGTGAGAGAGAAGCGGCGCTCTGAACCAGTGTCGTGGCTTTTCAAAAGAACAAAACATTTGCCCACAGAAGAAACGCCCACCAGAGTAACGGTTGTATGGTCCTCTGGAGTAGAATAAAACTGTGCTATCCGAAGGTCATGCTGAGTTCACGAATTTTGTTTTGCGTGCAGTGACTTCAGCACAATGGAATGTTCATTTGTCACGCCGCATAAAAGGAAAGCCGAGAGTTCCCAGATGGAACAAGTGTCACGGGATACGAGGCTACGGTAACAGTCGCTCTTAGAGCCAAAGGAGAAGAAAAATCATGGTGAGAGAGAGGCGAAGGCTCTGTAATGCGGAGCCTAAATTAGCAGTGCGTGTCTTCAGAGGTGGGTAGTCCACCAACAACACAACGAACTCAATGCGACGGCGAGTTATTCGATATAAGCAGTACTTCGGTAAAACCGATCAGGAGGCTACAGAATGAAGTGGCATATGTTTCCTTGGATAGCGAGATGCTTTGAAAGAATGCTAATGAGCGCAAGTTTGTCCACGGGCAACTGATGCCGTCATCCACTTGTCTAGAAGCATTTCTGTGTATGCAGTGTTAGCCGACGGTCCGAGTGGAGATCTTGCAGAGGAATTCTTCTTCTGGATCTTATTTGCTAATCCCTTGAAGAGCGGCAAGCAGCAGCAGAAACAGTAGGAAAGGAAAGTTCTACGTTTGCGCTCGCCTCGTAACGCGACTGAACGTAAGACGTGCCTCGGCGCGTCGCGTTCCCGAACGGGAAGGCGTGACCGGACAGATTCCGCTGTCGGCGCCCAAGATGGCTTTTGCCCGCAGTCGCTGCTCCGGAGGAGGACTCGGCCTTTTGTCGGAGGGGGCAGGGGCCCCCTAAATTTGGCGCCGGGCCTGGGCGCCGCCAGAGCAGGCAACGGGAGCCCGGTTCCTATTTCGGGAGGCGCGCCGGGCTCCGACGTCGTCGCGGCTGCCGCCGACGCCGGGGCCGACTCTGCTGCGATGAGCGCCGCGGCGGCCAGGGCCATTTAAGGCTGCGCGGCCCGTGGCCTGCCTGGGCCGCTGGTTCAGCAACGCCGCCTTCGCGCCTCCTTCCTATCGCGGCCGTATACGCCCCCCTTCCTTCGCCTCTGGTTTTTTACTCGTTTGTAGTTACTCGGCGTGGGTGAATCTTGAGCCGCATGTGTAGCCGTCCGGCATGCCGTATATACGTTGTTATGAATTTTGTGGAATCATTTTTCACATGTGTGCACACGCTGTAGGCGGTTGGGGGAGCGCCGACGACAGGATGATAGTGATTAAGTGGTTGCCCCTCCCGCCACTCACCGAATTGTACTCAACCGCACAGAGAATGCACAGCTTTCCGCTTTCACCTTACCGCAGCACCCCCCCCCCCCCAAAAAAAAAAAAATCAGACCGTGCATATTACTGCGAGTGAAATGCGGCGCCTATAGCTCCCACATCCTCTTATGCAGATCTTTGTGCTCTCGCTCAGACTCTATCCTTTAGCTAGGATCCTTGGCACACATGCAATGTTTTCATTGGCAAAGCTAGTGCCGCTACCGACGGACGTGGTGAGCTAGCTGGCAAAGCTCCACAGAGATCTTGCGTCTAGACAGAAAAGGCCGCTACACTGGACGCCTGACCGTCTTCTCCCAACAAAGCTCGATAAGCGTTCAGAAAGCCGACGCCACTTCCGAGTCGTATACCTTAGGCACGTGTAAGAACACACACGCGTTAAAAAAGAAACAAAGCGCGGGCTCTTGAAAAATGGCGGAGATAAGTCTAACCTAATCCACGGTCGTAGTTTTGCTATTGGAGGTGCCTATACGACCATGGTCAGTATACCATGGGCTCGTGAGTCATTCAGCCCTGCAGACTGAGCAGAGGTGCCAATCGCATGCAACCTCCTGTTGTCTAGCGGCATCTGTATGCCGGTCAAGTGGAAGAAATTGATGGGTTCTCTGAGTGAATAACGCTACGAAATACCTATATGTTCCCCATCCCCCTCCACTAGGCGTGAGGATAAAAATTTCTCCTATAAGAACAGATTGTGCTCCAGTACAGCCACGGAATTAGATGGGAGGAAAGGAATTCCCCTTACAAAAATTTCTTTAGACAGTCTATAGACTGTCCATAGACTTTTGTCTCTAAAGCCTATAGACTCTTTTAGAGAAGCTCTAGAGCACATTCTATAGGATATAAAAATCCTATAGACAGTTTATAGACTATGAATAGACAAAAAGAAATACCTACAGCAAAGCAATAGTCTATAATAAGTCTATTGGCTGCATATATACCACTTTTATAAGGAAGCAGCCATTGCCCATTAATTAGTCTCTGCTGCTGATATGCTGCATTGTCTTATAGTTCATTATAACTGCTATTTTAAAAGATGAACAAGAGGCGCTTTCTCACTGCAATTCAAATATTAAAACTTCCAGGCCTTATTCTTAGTTTCAGTAATCTGATTTCTCGCACGTTACTTGGATACCAACGAACAGCCGTCGTTGTCAGTCAAACAAGCACAGCACTGATGTGTAGTTTCTGCAGAAGCACGGCAGTACTTGGTATGCGCGAATTGAAGTGTCCGAAAAGTGGCACACAATAGACTCGCCCAGGTAGATGGACACCGTAATTTTGCTGAGCAGAGGACAGATACCTAGCCTTCACACGTTTCCGTGAACGTCACAAGCACAACCTTTGCTTTTTTTGCGCTGTAAAACTCCGTACCGTATGCGGCAAAAGTAAGCATTCATGGTTTGCTTCTCACTCGCATAGCGGTGGCCTTCCGGCTTTCCTAAATGTCAAAAGTTCTTGACAGGCGAGCACAACGGTCCTCCTTATCTTGCAGAGATTTAAACCTTGAAGGGTGGCATAAGTACTCCGCTATACGACTGATAAGCAAACCATGAAGCCTGGTTACTTTTGGCAAATACTGTGCACTGCATGTGAACAAGCCTATCTTAACATCCTGTAGTAGAAGCATTGCTTGACCATGCGTGCTTTGGGAGCATCTTTATACGGTCGCCGGCCAAGAGTATAATTTAGCCTCCTAGAGTACAACAAGTCGTACTGCGCTTTGTTGTGCGTAACTCATCTCGTGATCATCATTCTCAATGGCCATACTTTCGTCACTCCGATTGACCGCTAATTAGTTCCTTCCTGCGCAAGCCGCGGCCAGACTTGTGTCACAGCAGTTCTTCTAATCTCACCACTCTCCCTGGCTCTTTACCGCCCCGAGCTCAGTAACTCCGTGGATTTCAGTTAAATAAGCAAGAAAAAAATGCGTGCGCAGAGGCTCGGGAGCACTTCGAGATCTACGACATGTGCGCCGAGGGCAAGGTGGACTGCGCCGACCTGGGATCCCTGCTGAGGTCCCTCGACCTGCGCCCCACCAACGCCACAGTCGAGAAGAACGGAGGCTGCGCCAAGAAAGGTAACGCGCTCAGATGCACTGCCGCTGCAGCCACGCACGGGCTTTGACGCATAGCCGGTGGAAGGCTTAGCGTTGAGGAATGACCTCATTGTTTGACCGCCAGCATGATCGTGTTATGAGGCGCCTTGTCTCATGTGACCGCTAACTTCTTTCTGGTAGCGAGTAAAGCGCGACAGAAGACGCATGTTTTGGTGTTTTGTTGTGCTTTACTGGTTATAAAGTATTCACCAACTAGCCCGGAAACAAATTTTGCTCAAGCAACTTTTTTTCGACAGTCAGAGTGCTAATCTAGCCGGATGAACAGGTCGCGATGTATTCCCAACGTTCAACGGAGATAATGCTCGCTACTTGGCACAAATTTCAATGACTATAGCATGTCAGTGTCGACAGAAATGACTGAAGTAGCAGTACGTTTATTTGAGCTGTCCCGAAAACAAAACTTCTCTTAAAAGGCTCGTGGTGATTAAGGGCTGATTTAAGGAAAAGATGTGGTCCGTCCTCCTAAAGGGGACAATTTTCATCGAAAAACATATTCCCCCATCCCCTTCTCGCTATGAAAAGTTCGAGAAATGCGTGATGAAATAGACCCCCCTCCACAGCGCTGTTTCAAAAAATTGTCCTTAAATGCGTCCCTGATGGTATTGGAAGTAGAAAGAGCGGATCAAACTACCGGAGAAACTCTTCTGCTGGATTAATAAATATCACAGGAACTTGAATGTTGCTTTCAAGACCTGCGTTGTGTCGCCATGCAGGTGAGAAGAAGATGACGCTGGAGGAGTTCCTCCCCATCTACAGCCAGATCAAGAAGGACAAGGACATGGGCACACACGCCGACTTCCTCGAGGGTCTCAAGGTCTACGACAAGGCCGAGAACGGACAGATGCTCGAGGCCGAGCTGGCGCACGTCCTGCTCTCCCTGGGTGCGTGTTTTCGATTTCCTAAAAACCGGTGGAAGACACATTAGGCACTATCCGAACCCTCTGTGGCAACTAACGCTGGACATGGGCACATTGTATACTTAGTCCTTGGAACGTTCTGGTATGGAGAGCTTAAAGGGCCCATGAAATGTTTTTGAAAGTGGCTATAAAAAGCGCGTATTATGAAGAGCAAAGGCCGGTCTGCATTCATGCCGCGTGCAGGTCCTCAAAAGCGAGCCGATAATTTACAAACCATTTTTAAAATTTCTCCTTGCTGCGCTTGGCGGCGACCGTCCGGTGCCGGTCTCGCGTACGAATTCTGGCACGCGACGTCAAGTGGCGACGTCACTTTTAAGCGGCTGCCATTGGCTAACCAGAAACCGCAACGCAGACGAAGGGGGAGCACGGCCGGCTGGGGACAGTCTCGGAGACAGCGGCGCGTCGGGTGTATTCGTGGGCGGAGTGCATAGTCCCAGTCTGAAATCTTTATCTTTTCTTTATCACTCCGGCGCACATCTCTGGTGCTTCGTAAGCTAGATTGAAAACTTTTGCAGGAGCATGATGTGTGATTCAGTATCAATCGGTCCACCTCATCTGAACCCTGCGTGCAAACCTTTTCAGGGGCCATTTAACGCCGTTAAAGTTTAAACCATCTCAGGGCGGGACCTAGGGCCAAAGACGTCGTGCCTTTGTGGGATGAAAGATAAGAGCGCTCCTTCTTTCATGCTTTAAATTTTGTGATAAACGTTTCTCGGTTGTGTGTTCGCAGGTGAGCGGTTGACTGACGGCGAAGTAGACGAGATCATGCAGGCTTGCGCAGGCACAGTCGACGAAGACGGGTTCATCAAGTACGAGGGTAAGTGTGCTCGCTGTTAAAAGTGCCTCGTAAGGCTTTGTGAGGAGCCGCAGGATCGCTTAACTACATTCCTCAAGTCTATATTCCTTGGCACAATGCAGGTGAAATGTATATGCTTGCTTAGGGAATCTACACTTCAATATTACCGTAATTTCCGCGCACCCGGTGTGTAGTCCGCAAGGACAAATTCCGCGTGAAAATAAGTTTTTGAGATTGATCACAAGCAGTATACCATGAGTAACCAAGCATTTTATTGTCAAGAAGTAAAACTGCGCGTTTTATTAGACCGCATTTATTATTATACTCATGAGGTTTTGCGCCAGTGCTCACAAGTACAAGCACCGGAAAGCGGCCACTCCTTGCTACGGCGACATCATTTGCTTGCATATCGAAGTTGATCGCATATACTGATTTTGCTATGTTATTTAGCACGGCGACATGTCGTAGGCGCCCACTCGGGGAACGTTTTTTTTTTTTTCATAGCCACCGGTTGGCCTCTCAGGCTCTGACAAAGGATGTTAAAAAATAAAATCATGTATAGTCCGCACACATAGACAGTATGCATGGCGAAAAATTTCAGCTTTTAAACGTGTGTATTCCGCGGACTGTATTCTGGAAATTACAGCAATATTATCAAGTAATATTGGAACAGTATAGGTTTCCTGAGCTGATAGTTTCCTGAAAGAAACAGGAAATGAGAAAAATAGACTCATAGGATTGAAAATCATCCCACTCTATTTTAATAGCTATAATGTTCAAGAAAATCCCTCCACAGAATAATGAAATTTGGCGGAGGTGGTCCCAGCAGTGATATAAACGAGACCCGCAAGTCTCAATGCAATCGAGCAAAAGAGTTAAAAAGTTCTCTCCTTAAAGTAGTGCCCCCCCCCCCCCCCCGTAAATAATTATTTAAGCAATTTTTTAAGGGCACTCATTCCGTGAGTAAGCTTCTTGCTAAAGAAAGCTTTTAATTATTAAAAAAAAACACTGTGCACTTCTGCGACACCTTCCCTTCTAAATTATACAGGATTTGGGTTATGTGAGTGATAGCCCCCCTTTTTATGCTGTTCGTGTTTTAATATGACGCGAAATTTGCTTGTGGTGAATACCACATGCAAATTACCACATGCGAATACCACGGGCAAAATTCGAACCTGTCTCGGTCCAAATACCATTCAGAATAAATATTTGAAGATGATCAAGCATTCACCTCACGCTTACGGATGCTATCGACAAAAGAAGGGAGTCCGGCACACTTCATAACAAGGTGAAATTTTTTTTTAGAAATACAGTCGCACTGCACTTAAAACTGCAGAAGCAAGCCGATGTATTCGCAATGACATTTTTTTTCTCTGTTTATGTGGCGCGCTGGCTTAGTAAAATGCCCGCTGCGTCCCGTTATGAATCGAAGTAAAATTCGAAGCGTCCTCGCGCGCTTCGCCTGTCCTGCGCCATGTAAATACTTGTTGACTTCGTTCCGCTTAACGAGCTGGCAGCGAGAAAAAATACAAATGAAGCGATTAACTTCCCCAGTGATTACTCTTGAAATATGCACTCATATCTTGTTGTGCCTGAAAAAAAAAATGAATTCACGGAGTTGGGCTTCGTTAAATTGCTCTTATATGATATGGCATGTACAGTACTCATGGATTGAAATAGGGCATTCGGAGCGCGTGGCCGTCGCTTCATGGAGCGCCGCCCGTAGATGCTCATGGAACCAAGGTTGTGCATTGTGGTATGGCGCAAGGGGGAGAACATCTACAAAGCAGAATTGTTCCTTCCAGTCGCCAACGAGCCGGCCTCTGGTTTACCACATGCCTGCGTGGCACTGCAAGGCTTGCGCTCCGAATGTCCTATTTCAATCCGTGAGTACTGTACTCGGTCGGTGGAAGGTCCCCAGGCCAGAGGGCCCGCTTTTGAGCCCAGCAGTGGTGTACTTACGACTTACTCGGAGCTCAAGATGTGTAGAGGTTGTAGATGAGCCTTGTCCTCATCATAACCCCTGATGACCTTGGTATCTTAAGGGCTCGACTATATTGCTAAAACGCCAACCTTGTGTCCTGGGGACCTCCGACCGGAACTGTAGATCACAATGTGCATTGCGCCTGCGCATTTTTCTCGCAGTCTCACCCACATTGTAATGAAGAAAGAATGTCACGAAAAAGAAACTCGCAAACTAAATATATTGAGAGATTTGTGGTGCACTTAGCGTATAAAAAAAGCTTCGCTGTCGTTATTGGCAAGAAAATCTATTTTCGCTATTTGCGGGCCTTTAACACAATGCGTCTCAGCTTTGTGTATCCCATGTTAACTTGGGCATTTCTATAGCGTGCTTAAGCGAAATGACGTCGAGACACCTCCATTAGTGCGTGCGATTTACGTGCAGAATGAAAACGTACAATCAGTAACCGCCGTGGCGCGTGCGTACAAGGATTTGTTGAACCCAAGCTGCCCGATGCTCACTTAATATTTAGCTAAGCTTGCTCAGATCGATGGGGATGCAGTCAATTATTATACATCTTCATCACGAAGCACGGCGCGTTGTGCACCTAATTTCTGCAGACCGATCGAAGGGAGTAACCACGGAAACCAAATATGCACAGAAAGTTGGGCACAGTGAGCGCAGCCAGCGTGCGTTAAACACCGTACGGGCGTAAACAGGTGTCCTTGAGAGAAAGGCGAAGGTGTGTGTGTGTGTGTGTTGGGGGGGGGGGGGGTGGTACAGGCACCCTCATGGTCGTGATTAATGAACGCCTTGGTCCGCGGTCGTGACGTCGTAGCCGCTCGCAGGGCATTATTCCCAATCGCTACGCACGACGCGTTTACAGCGGCGAGGCCTACCACTCCCCTCCTCGTTTTTTTTTCGGTGCTTGCTTTAAACACCCTCTTCCATTATTATGTCCCATTCGCAGTTAGATGGGTAAACGTAGGCACTTTCTTTATTTTCACTGTGCACCTTATCCACAAAGAAAAACTTCACTGGTATATATGATGCAGAAGCTTGAGAATCACGTGACAGTGAGAGGAAAGGGGGGGGGGGGTTGAGCTGAGAAACCTTTCTATTTAGCAATAAAACTTTCAGACGCTACTTTACTATTCCAGTTTGCTTAGCAGCTTGTATTTGTTTGGAGCGTTGTGCAATCGACTTGGTGAGAGCAGCAATAAGCTGCTTTTTGCCTCCCCATTATCCTAAGTGACTAAAACATTAAGCAAACAAGTTTTTTATTAAGCGAGCTTCAGTCACAAATGCGAAACGTATGATAGAAAAAAATTGATAGGTTTTTAACGTAGTTAAGCCGAAGTTACGAGCGAAAGGTCTGTTTTACATGGTTTACATGCTTTAGATTGCTTTGTTTGGTAGCAATCACTCGGCAGTAACCTTCATAGGCGCGGGACGTCTGGCTACGATATTATTTCGATAGTAGTATTAGTTGGTGTAGACGGCGACGTGAAACGCACTGCGTGAAAGTGTGTTGCTGTTTAACACGAGGCGTGATCGGCTCCAGCGATAGGATAGTGCTGTCGCGCAGTGGCCAGCGAAGCTGATCTTTTCGCGCTGCCGCGGCTTTTGCAGATTTGGTTGTGAAGTAGAGCTTTCACTCTAAAAAGGCCGAGCAGACAGCTAGAGAAATCAGAGTTACACTTGAAGCAATGGATGTGCTTAACGGATAGCCAAAATACGTGGCAACCATTGCTGTGCACATACACCTTGAATTAGTACGCAAAGGTTATTGTTTAATTCACAAATCAGTAGCTGTGAACATTTAAGCGACGTGCGACGTTACAAACTCACCAAGCAAATTTAAAGGATGCCTCACTGTTAGCGATCTCCGTTCGGTCACGCAAAAAAAAAAAACTTTCTCTGTTGAGGCCACTTGCACTCTTATAAACGAATACGCCTATATGAGGGTAAGAAAGGAGTAAACTATCCTCTAGCGCACGGGGAGTAAAAATGTAGTAAGCTGTCAGCCAGCACACTGGGTTTAAAAAGGGAGTAAACGGTCCTCTAGCGCACTGGGTGTAAAAGGGAGTAAACTGTCCTGTAGCGTACTGGGTGTAAAAAGGAAGTAAACGGTCCTCTAGCGCACTGGGTGTAAAAGGGAGTAAACTGTCCTGTAGCGTACTGGGTGTAAAAAGGAAGTAAACGGTCCTCTAGCGCACTGGGTGTAAAAGGGAGTAAACTGTCCTTTAGCGCACTATCCTCTAGCGCACTGGGAGTAAAAATGGAGTAAGCTGTCATCCAGCGCACTGAGTTTTAAAAAGGCGTAAACGGTCCTCTAGCGCACTGGGTGTAAAAGGGAGTAAACTACCCTGTAGCGTACTGGGTGTAAAAAGGAAGTAAACGGTCCTCTAGCGCACTGGGTGTAAAAGGGAGTAAACTGTCCTTTAGCGCACTATCCTCTAGCGCACTGGGAGTAAAAATGGAGTAAGCTGTCATCCAGCGCACTGAGTTTTAAAAAGGCGTAAACGGTCCTCTAGCGCACTGGGTGTAAAAGGGAGTAAACTACCCTGTAGCGTACTGGGTGTAAAAAGGGAGTGAAGGATCCTCTAACGCACTGGGGATAAAAGGGAGTAAACTGTCCTTCAGCGCACTGGGTGTGATAAGGGAGTAAACTGTCCTCGAGCTCACTGGGTGTAAAAAGGGAGTAAGCTGTCCTCTAACGAGGGGAGTACGCTAGAGGACAGCCCACTCCCCTTTCATTCGTTTCTGTTCAGAGTGTGGGAACCGGACACTGCCATGCCGGTCTGCCTAATCCTTGCCCCGTGTTCCGCAGTCTTCATCAAGAACGTTCTGGCTGGACCATTCCCCGAGGAGCAGAAGGAGAAGTAAAGAACGAGCCAGCCGCGCCCTCTCCTCTCTGCTTCTCTTCGCTCGACCCGTCTGTTTCCGTCCACGTCGGCGGCGACTAGCTCGCCGTCTCCACTGCCCGACAAACCGAGCGCTGCTGTCGCCGACACAATGGCTGCAACACGGCAGCGGAAGGCGGCTGCCGCAAAGTGTCATGGCCGCCCTGATCTTTGCTCACCTCTCCTCTCCTCTGATTGGCCGGGTTCGCGAACGTCACTGGTCCCTTCGGCCACTCGCCGCGGTGGTCGGGAGCGCGAAGTGATCACCCGACGAAGGGAAATGTGCTGAGAGAGCCACTGACGCCCGGGTCTCAATTTCGATTGCAATTGGAACGACACGCAACATATCGGGCATGTACAAATAAAAATCCCCAGACAGAAGAAACGCGCCTTAGATTCTATACGCCCTTTTGGAAAATAAAAAGACGTGGTGCGCACTCTCTTGTAATATACCCTGCCCCTCTCTGCGTCACTTTAATCCACTCACTAGAGCAATGCTGTGATATTGAAACTTGTATGCCTGAGCGCCACGCTGTGACTGAACTTTCTAAAACCCGCTTTCCTATGCCAATACCCTCCTGCCCCTTTACCGCCATTCCTCCCGTGTCGCCCGAGTGAGGCGCGGGGTTCGATCCCCAATGCCCCCCCCCCCCCCCCCCCACACACAGGTGATGCAGTGGGTACAAGCTTCTTCTGGCCAGGCACTCGGCTTCTTTAGGGTGAAGCGCTTGGGAAATGGGTCTGACTCCACCATGAATACACCACAACTCCTTGTTCGTTCCATGGTGTTCTTTGGTCACAGGTGCCCTTGTGCCGTAGAAATGCATCATCATAATCATCGACATCGTTATTCTTCCCGTGTAAGTCTAAGAGCGTTGCGAAGTCCCTGTCTTCTGCCTCTGAGAAATGTGGTCCGAGCAATAAATAATACCCGTCACATTTTCCCCTCTGCCAACCGGGGGTACGCGTGCTCAACCCCCATGCCACTCCTCCTGGCTCCCATGCAGATCTCAAGCATTGGCCTTTTTTCTCGTGCGCGGTCTCCTGTGAGTAAGTACTCACATACGCAACAAGTTAGAGGTGACACAAGTGCTGTGAGTTTTTGTCTCAATGTCCGGTTCTTTACCATCATAACGGATATGTACCAGCAAGCCCGGATGTCTGTGTTGCTGAAATTTATAGTTGTACGAACTCTGTTTACAAGTTTTCGCTTTAGGCAACCCTTGTAGAAGTTATTGTAAAATTTTCCCTTTTGCATTTTTTTTCGCACCATTAACCCATGCCAACAAGCCCAAATGCTGGTGGAGTTGTACGTGCTATACCGAGGCGCCGCCAGAGCGTAATGGCTGGAAATTTGTTACCAGAGCGTAATGGCTGGAAATTTGTTACGCCACAGGACGAGCTGCTTTATCGCGTTACGCTGAACCGAACGGAATTCTTTTTCTGCAACGGGAATTCACGGGCCCCAGAGGTAACCGTCGGCTGTTTCTCCCTGACAAGGCCAGAGCCATAGTATTCATAGCTTGTAGAAACTCGATGGCTGGGTATTTATAATGGTTTTGTAACAGCTAAGTGCATGTTAGGAAATAATTTTGCGCTGCTACAGCCAATTTGGGGGCAATATTACAAGAAAAAATCTGAAAGTGAAGAGCTGGCACATTGTAAAACAAAATGAAACATGCAAAATTGCAGCGACCTGAGTAAAGATTTCATCGTGGAAACACCGCCACTGTACACGGAAATTTCGGGGGTTGACGACGAAGCCTTGCTGCCTGCTCCTGCATTGATGCCTGTTTTTTAATGGATGCTCTTGGAAATGTTTCGCTAGGCGCTAGAGATATTGTTGTTGAATAATGCACCGACGACATTTAAAAATTTCAGCATGCCCTTCCTCTCTCTTTCCCCTCCTCGGAAGCTTTTCCGCAGGCACAGCTGAGTCAAGAAGTCCCTTTCATATAAATCACAGCGCCATCATCGTCGCCTTTACAGAACGTCGTAACGGAAAATTCGAACACGTCACCCGTGAAAACTGGCTGCGATCAAAGTCCACAGACTGTAGACTACATACGGTGCATACAACATATTACTGTGCAATCAGAATGGGCTTTATTACAGGGTTGAAATCTGGGCGAGTTGGCATTCATACTTCAAGCGCAACATAACTCTACACAAGTATAGAAGGACGCCGCAACACAATGTTTTCACGACATAATTTACTGTCAGCTTGGCCCATTTCTAGCGAAGTTGTGTTTTGCTCTTGTTCAAAGATGAGTACCAAACTCGCTCAGCTTCCCATGCTAGTTGAGCACATTGATTTCTAAAAAGTCCTTGTTACGCTTCGAACTTTGATACCTAGAAACTCTGGACAAACGAATTTTCTCTACGGGAAGTTGTTTATGAACGCATTTTTTTCGCATATTGTAAGATTACATCATAACAAAACAATATATATCCGCAGATCCCACCTCGGGACGCTTGATGTTTTTGATATTTATTGTCCAAAACTCACCTCATTTTTTTTTTTTTACTGTGGCAGTCTTAACTATTCGGTGCGAACGCAGGGCAAAATTTTAAAGTAGGCTTTTGCTACGCATCGCAAGGTTACACCATTCCCATCAATACACGTTCATAACAGCACTTTGCTCTATTCCCCAGCTGCCTCACTGTATTAAAAGTGATGTTCAGGAAAGCTGGGCTTGCCCACTCAGTATGGTCAGACACTGCGGATTTGTGTAATGAAACCAACCATTGTGTTATGTCATGCAGCTGCGTTCTGCGCAGGTTCAAGCAAGGAAGTACCGTTTGCAAATTTTAATCCTTTTAAAATGTACACCTGTATCTTGTCAGTCGGGACTCTGGGTGGCTTCAGAAGAAGTATGTTGCAGCCTTCGCAGTTTTTTTCACCGTTGGGGCTGTGAATTAAAACAGAGAATGACACAGCTATAGTCAGAGCAGCGCTCACCCCAGACACCACTGTTCAAGTTACGCTTTCAATAACTGCCAGAAAAAACGCGGAACGAACAGAATAGCGCAGACGATTCAGCCGGAACTTCTTCAGTCGGCCTCATGTTCACTAGGCACGTGCAGCGCAGAGACGGATGCAAGACAAGGAAGAAGCGAGCGCGCACAAACACACGCGCGTTGTCGTATTTCGTGCTTATCGGTTCCTTGTCTGGTGCCCCCTTGCCTTTCTTACTGAGCGCTGCTGTGCATACTAACGGCATATGGAGCAAAAAGAACGACCGCACTGGTGGCAAGTACTGTCGCGCCTCCTCGCGCATTCAGCCTCAACGTGCTGCGAAAGCCGCCTCGAAGGCGCCACATTCAAATCGGATTGTGTGGCGCAATGCGTTTCTTTCGGGCTGCCGTCTTAGTTGGTTGCGCCGTACAAGGAAACGAAAGAGAGAAATGAGGCAGTTGCCCCCCCCCCCCCCCCCCCCCCCCCCCACCGATGCCACTGCGCATGCGCTGCCGGCGTCCGGTAAACAGGTATGCCTCTACGCTAATACGTGTCCGTTATGCTAGAAGCCTCTAAAAGAGGAGAAAGTCTGGCTGGGGGGTTGACTATACGGATACTCGGTTGCTCACCCAGCGCCGCGGTAGAAGCGGACAGGAAAAGAAAAATGTTATTCCCCTCGCCCAGCGAAACACTACGGTCATGTTGCTGTGCCATTCTTCTCCATCTGCACTAAAGAGCGGCAGCACCAGACTCTATCTGAGAGGTTTAAAAACAGAGGTAATTGCCGGTAGTTCCTGTCTGAAGTCATGCAGAAGTGACCGCAGGCGAAGATTGCTGCGAATTAGAGAGCGAGCAGCTGCACGAGTGGCTGGCGGTATTTCGATAACTGTGTCATTTGCTTGAATAAAAGACAGGGGTTGGCTGTCGCAGTTAACTGCACACAACGCACTTTTCGCAAAATTTTGGAAAACGCACCGGATTATTTTATTGCTTGCATAAGCAACTCGCGCAAATCGGTTATTTTATGCGTCGTAGAAGGGCATCATTGGTTTGCGGGCGGCTAGGTGCAGGTGAGGTGCAGGTGTGAGAACACAGAACCCTCTCAAGTGAGCGGCGTTGGTTTTCATCGCATTTTACTTTCAGTGGCACACAGAGACAGTGTTTCTTTTTAAAAAAAAGTTGACGTTGAGCTGTTTGGAGTGTCATGGAAATGTTCTCCTCGGAGAGATATGAGGACGCGTGGGTGCTTCCGTTGGTCAGGCTAATAGTAATAGTAGTAATGATTTATTAAAATAACTTAAGACAATAAAAACAGAGGTAAAACATTAATGCCGGCCACGGCAATTGCACGGCAAGTACCCGAGCTGCGGCCGGCGGAAATGAAAGGGACAGGGAAGCACAGGCAGAAGAGATATAGCGAGAAATGACAGGTGCAGAGCTATATACATTATTTACTGACACATGCAGACATTCACACAATGCGAAAGAGGCAACGTCGCTCGCGCACGGGAGTCCAAACTCAGTTCAGTTGAGCCCCGCCCGCGGGCAGCCCCCGTAGGAGTAAATAAATAAATACACACACTGTATTTAGTACAAGTGGTGCGCAAACCGTGCCGGTCACTTTGGATCACGCCCGTGGCACACCGCACTTGCAGCCGGTGTGGGGCGCCAGACCATGTCCAACATTCTCGGACAAAAGTTTTGAAAACTGGAAAATACTAAGATACTCTTATGGAAATATTCAAGGTAGTGGTCGATTCTTCTGATATGTAGCAAAATATTTATTTTAAAGTACTGTTTCCATCTATCGCATCGAACAATTGAAATTTCCATAGAAAGCCAATTGGGAACGCCTTTGACGATAGCATCTCTAAAGTCAATGAAAGAAAATGCTTCTGCCGTCGGGGGATCTGTGTATATAGTGACTGTTGTAGTGAAATCTTGCATTATATGAAAAAAAAAATAAAATGCGTTTTTAGTGGCCTTCCGGTCAAGAATGCTTTTCTACGAAATTGTTGGGCACGTGTTTTTCTTCGGAAGTAGCAAACGCGGAGCTGCCCTCGCCACTGCGAGGCTGCCCCTGGCTAGGCGCGGGCAGGACGCCGACCAGTCCCGCCTGCTCCATGTATGCACATACGTTCACCATGGTGATGTGGGGGGGGGGGGGGGGGCGCAATGCCGCACTGCCACACGGTCACAGGAGCGCCGTGAGATTGTTTTGTCCCACCGTCTTATTCTGATGGGATTCAAAATTACATTCGGAAACTGGGGCACCACCTTTGCTGGAAGTTTTGCTCGTGCGTTAGTACAAGGCCGTCGATGTTCACTTCGAGGTGGCTTTGCTTTGACATTTCCAAACTGCTGCAGTGGCCTTCGTTTCGAAGAGTGATTGAAATGTTCTGCCTCGGTGCTTCGATGAATTCATAGAGGCCAAGGTTATGCAGCTGTGTCTCGCTGACAAGGAGTGTCGATTCATGCCTCGCTGTGGAAAATGCTGACACATAGTTGACGAGTCCGATAGAAGAGTACTCCCACTCCACTTAAGCACCGCGGTGGAAAACGCTGACAGCAACTATTAACATAACCCGCCGCGGTGGCGCTCGTCTCCTGAGCCGGAGTTTCCGGGTTCGAACCCGAAGGCGCCCGTGTGGGGTGCGATGTCAGTGCACGTTAAAATTACCCAGGTGGTCGAAATTATTCCGCCAAGACCCCTACTACGGCACCTCTTTCTTCATTTTTTCTTTTAGTCCATCGTTTATCCCTTCCCTTATGGCGCGGTTCGGGTGTCCAACGATATATGAGACAGATACTGCGCCATTTCATTTACTCAAAAAACGGATTTTTCAACTGTTATCGCTGTTGCAAGGGCTATACAAAGAACTTATGCATGATAAATTGGTGGGCTAGTTTGGTTTTTGTCAGCCATCATGGAATCATAGCGCCTGCAGACGAGCGCTGCAAGCGTTGTGTTTCATTGTCTGCAAGCGCTGTCATTCCATGATATCTACAGAAAGAAGCTGCGTTATTAATTCGTATATGACCAAAGCTCTTCCTCTCTACAACGTCGTCTGCTTCATTTCCTGGGGAGTCAGATGTGAGCTCGACCGTGAGTGCGTGTGTACGCTTTCTATGTGTTAATCCAGCTGTACATTAATTTCGTGCCGCTGCACCTCCCGCGATAAAGGCAGGAGGGCACAGTCACGAAGCGCACGTCACGCGTTCAACGCGTATGTGGCCAACCGTCTGATTAATTGAAACGTCTTTATTGTTGGCCACTTCCTACACTCCCGCTTTGATGTCAGGCTGACTGGGATTCATGGGGGTGAACGGTATGCCAAGCAAAGGCTAGAGCAGAGAAAACGTTTTCTCACGTAACCCGGTGAGATGGAACCACAGGCTTCCTTATATGTTGTGAGTTAGATTGGTTTTGGTTTGTATACCCACCGATTCTCACAAGGGACTTGTGAGAATCGGTGGGTACGTCATGAGGAGGAGCAGCTGGAGTCTGTTCTTAAGTTCTGCATTAATATAGAAGTAGTGTGAGACTGCGTGCGAGGTAGATATAGTCAGTGTGGCAGCACGTCATAACCGGAAAGTTCCCCCGTTGTCTTGCAGGGTGAAGCTAATGTCACCCAGCTAGGTCTGGGCAAGGGCGGGTTTATGGGAAACATTTAGAGGGGGTGGGCTATGTAAAATGCATTTTAATGCGATATGAACAGAAGCCCCATGTTGCCAAAATGCGTCGTCGGCCATCAAATTCGTCCATTGGCTGGATAGAAGTGACGTCACAAGACTGGCGCATTCGCGTTGGCTGGAGGGAGGCGGCGTCACCAGAATTGATGTGGCATCACTTCGGGAGGAAGCGTCAGCAGCTACTGGGCTCTAAGAAAAAAAAAACACCGGCACAGAAGAGGGGGGGGGGGGGGTCAAAGACAACTTTAGTCCTCAGAACTCCTCATTAGTCCCTAAATTAGCACACGGCACTCCTCTTGCCACAAATGAAAGCTGTGCGCAAACTGAACAGACTAACGGCTGACAAAGAGACTAACGGGGGTGAACCGCAGCATAGCAGCACGCGAAAATCGCGCGAGAAGACCTCGACTGCAATAGTGCTCGATTTTTGAAGCCACATGATGTCGTCTGAGGCGAGTGAGAGCACCGTCACTGTCCGTGACGAGGCGGATGAAGGCTCTTCTGCTTGAGAAAAAGGCTCCGCGGAACCGAAGCGGCCGGCAGCTGTGCAACTGCATAAACAAGCACTACGAGCTTCAATACGTGTCGATTGTGAGCTTAAGGGTTAGGGTTAATCAAGTATAAGTCGGTTCATATCGTTGCCACTTGTTGACGAGCTTATGCGATGCTTTGTAAGTATGGGCGACTCATAACGAGACGGTGAGTGACAAGCAGTCAATTCCCCGTCGTCGCTGTCCGCCTGTAACAAAAAACGAAGCTAACCACGGCCTTCTTTGTTTCTTTTCAACAGGCTGTAATGTAAAGCTGCCAGTTTCCAGAAAAAAGACACCTTACCCGCAAAAAAAGAAAAAGCTGTTGTGGTTGTGAAGTACCGGCCGTAACGTATACACATGATTCAGCACTTATTTTTTTCGCCAAAAACTTGATTTCGACCGCTGTGCATGCGAATAAGGCTTACCGCAGCTTGCTGCAAAAGCATATATGACAGCAATATCACCATACTCTGCTCTAAACAGAAATACGTTTGATAAAAATGCGAGCGGTAAACAGAGGCAATCTATGTGCTTCGCATACAAGGCTTTTATTTATTCTCTTTTATTGTTATGATGTGTTTCAAGGGCTGTCTGACGCTATCCCGCTCTAAATTACGCTGCAAATCACAGTTCGTTTGCATTTCTACGTTAAATGGCTTCTCCCGGGGAGTAACTGTTACACTTCTTTCCTTAGGGGGCCAACAGTTAGACCCTTTGTAGTTAGTCTCTAAGGGGCTAACAGTTGGGCCCTGCGCATTTTGTCCCGAAAAGGACTGATGGTTTTTTGTAAATTAGTCTCCAGAAGGACCAACCCCTTGCCCCCTTTAAGTTCATTTTTTCTTGAAGCGTAATGCTATCGCACTGCCAGCACACAATAGAATTAGGTGTCCCTGTAAATTACCAAAAAAAAAAGAAAGCTATTGCCAGTATGGTGGCCGAGTAGTAAACTTCTCGCTCGGTGGGGGAATTGTTCCGGCTAGAAAGGCGGTCTTCCAAGCCGAGATGTTGGAGGCAGTTCATGATTAAAAATACCTTAAGCGCGAAAAATGCAAAGGACCAGTGAAGAAGCACGGCCACGCACCATCGTGCAGGCGTTTCTTCTGTGGCCTATTTTCTGCGCTGAGTAAGGTTTTTGTGGTGTTAGTCCTTTGAGTGAACGCACCCATGGGAAGGCTCCGGAGAAGGGCGAGCAGTCTGGAAGTTTCACCTCCGTGCACCTCACGACTTCACAGTTCATGCACGTTGCTGGAGGGGCAGACATGCAGGTCGTTGCTGTTGCCGGTTTTTCGCCTTGCAAAGACTTGGCTGCGCTTTAGAAGGCATATGCAGCTTATGGTGGCACATCGGAATCTGAATTTGGCAATCGCATCTGCTGCCCCATTATCCAACCTCAGCTGTCGCATTGTCGGTTACCCTGATCGACCAGCACTCCCACCAGCCACCCAAGAAGCGTTCTTCCGATGCGGACGGCTTCGTGAATGCGTCTTCACTTCCTACCCTGAAGTTTCCGGAACGCTGAATGTTCTTACTGAAGTGCGTCATAGTAGTTGGACCTGGCCATCGTTAGAGCGGTACGTTCTCACTGAAGGCTTTATTGGGAACGAGGATAGAGCACTGTGTTCGACAGAACGCTTTTCCGAGCATAGCGTTAGCAGAAAGGTGTGCCGCCAGTGAGAGCATGAGAGAGACAACCCGCTGCACAAGCGGGCGGACCGGTCCGCGGGCAGATGCTGCCCCCTTTCTCTGCTCGAACGCTAGCTAGAGTTCAGGGAGAAAAGAGAGCCATCCTTGACCCTCTCGACCCCCCCCCCCCCTCGCTCCCCCCCCCATCCTTCCCGCCATCGAAACACCTGCCGCACGATGACGCCAGCGCGGTCTTCCGCTGAACTGAGACACATAAACTATGTGCGTCAGGCACAGGAGGCCCTTCCTGCGTTGTACGCGCATGGCGTGAGGGTGCCGCGCGTGGGCTGCCATGCGTTGCTAACTACGTAACGCACCAGGCACGAGGCATACAGGCACGCAGTGTGTGCCTCAAGGATGCTTGAGCCCTTACGTCGAACATTTAATATTAGATCGCCGAAACAAAACTGACAGAAGTTTTGGATGCTCAAGTGCTACGTGCTGTCGATGAATTTGTATGTTCGGTTTTATGGTCATTGCACTTGCCTGCACTCGCTGAATTGTCACGATTAGATCGGGCAAGTTCGCAGGATAGTACTATATCAATGGTTATAGACTGCCCTCAACAAGTGCAAAAGTCGGTCATACGGGAGATGATAGCTGCAACGCCTTGATATAAGAAAATAAAGAAGACAAGTGTCTGACATTAAGTGGCTCACACACAAGCTAGCGAACATCTGCCCGAAGGCAGCCTTTATACGCTGCTGCAAATTGTTCCGGAACGTCAACACCTCAAGTTCCTTTCAGTCTTTCCTCTCCTATCTCTTTTAACTCTTCTACTGTCCACGTGGCAGCGATTGTGGCTCAGCTTGAGCCAGTGGGCAGGCCCGTGCACTTTCCTTTTCATTCTTCCTGCAGTCGCAACAACAACGTCAAGTTCATTAAATATGTGTGTTGAAGTCCATAAAAAATTCCCTCGCCAACACCCTCGTTCCTAAATCGAAATTCCTAGTTCACAATGTGAGCGACCAGCTCCTTGTGGCGTTTGAGCTAATTTGGGTTTCTTTACAGCAAGCGTCCAGAGTCATTTCCTTTGCAATACGATACCCGTCACCGTCGGACAGAGCCATGGTTTTAAGTCAGAGGTGGACTAGGTGGTGCCCCCGGTGCCAGTTATTTTGAGGAGAGGGCGCGGGCCCAAGAGAAAAAGGCGAGGACGAAGAAGAGGTGCAACTACTGTCGCTTAACGCTTGATGCGACATATAAAAGGATGAGGGCTCTGTCTTATGTCTCTTCAAGAACAGTCGCCCTACTTACAATTCTTATTAGGTCAAAGAAAAACAAGAACTGCGGAAAATTTAATCAAAATCTGATCTATTGTCTCAAACCTCATGTGTGTACTGGACATGCATCGGGAGGAAGCGTCATGGAGAGGCTTTAGGTATGTGTTGTCCGTTGCCCGAGGCATTGCATAACTAAACTATTTGGAAATTCATTCATGCAGTCAGCTGCACATTCGTGATGTGTGTTAAAGGAAAAAAAAAGAAATTCGCTACCGAATGCTACACTCGGGAACAACGCAAGAACGAAGCAGCAGATGCCTCTCAATGGAGCCCCTTCATGCAGTGGCGTCGGCCGATTTTCAAGACGCCGTGGTTAATCCGATTAAGCCGTAGTTGATCCCCTGGCATCTGCCAACCCCGTGCGATGTCACGCTAGCAGCAGGTCTAAAGGCGTTAACCACCACGTCATGGGAATCGGTCGACGCCATTGGTTAGGGAGTCTCCTTCGACGTGCCTCTGCCGTTTCGTTGTTGAGTTATACCCGACTATTGCACGTTGCTCACTGGGAAGCAAGATATACGAATTCAAAACACAGAAATCATTTGTAGAGAGGATAATCTGAGTCTAGCAACCCAAAATTTTCTGAATAGATTATGCGTTCAATCGTCTGTTATGGTGTGGGTGTTGGAGCAGTATGTCCTTAAACTGAAGGCGACGAACGCCACCACACACTGGCCTGTGGTTTCGATTTTATTATTTTTTGTCTTTCGTTCTCGTTGTGCAATCGCCAGGCTTCATGGTGATTACGCTTAAACGCAGGCAATATACTTAAATGTCTGCGAAGAACAGTCGAATGGGAAACAGCGGTGGTTTCGCCTCACAGGAGTCTTTAATAAGTGCAATGGAACAAGTGTTTTGTGCGCATCTTCGCTCCGTCGGGATCAAATTCACCTGCAGACAAGGTTTCCTATGAGTCGCTGTAGAACTGCACATGTGCCATGCTTCCCGCAACACCACTGAAGCTGTCATGGAGAGAGCGCGATATGGAGGCTGCTGCTTGTAACGTGACCCGTCCAATTAGGGCCGAACAGACGCCCCTTTTGGCCTGCAGGTACAGTTTTGTTCTTGCGATCCATTTTCGTCGCTGAGCTTTCTTGCCCCATCCCTGCAAAAATGCTTCTACGTCTTGCAAGAACTGACCTACAAGTCTATTCTTTACGTTTCCAGATTCAGTTTGCTGCAAAGGTTCCGAATAGATTCCACCAACTCGTTATCAGGAGGAAGTCATGATCAGCAGCAGGCACCGACGAGCGTCAACGACAAACTGACAAATAGTCAGAGATGCTAAGTTGAAAGATTCAGGTAATTTTGACCTAGGGCTGTGATGTGGATGCACTTGTTCACTGACGCCTCTGAAGGCACATTCTAAAGTCGTTTCGTCTAGTTGTAGGCGATTGCTGTAGAACTTCTAAGTGTAATGTGTTTGTACTGAATACGCACTCATAGAAGGACTTCTAAGACTGGAAGACACAATAGTTGCGGTTAGCTGTTAACCAAAACTACCAGCGCTAGACGACACGACAGAGAAAGAACAAATGCCAGTGTTTCGCAGACTTAGTACGTCTGGTTCCTTAGCTCTGGTGGTAATGTATGCTTCAGAGTGCGCAATCGACGCACTGAATTTCCCGTGTCTAGTTCCAGGAGCGTCAGGCAGGAGGCGTCGGAGTGTGGGAGTCAGTTTGTGGTTCTGTACTGAGAGCTCTTGAATCATGCTAATGATCCTCAGCCTGACTACGCCCACAACAGGGCAATGGCCTCTCCATGCCTCTCCAATTAACATTGTCCTTTGCCCGCTGCGGCCATCGTATTCCCGAAAACTTCTTAACCTCATCCGCCCACTTAACTTTCCGCCGTCCTTTTACAAGCATCTAGCTTTACGCACTCATGGATGGAATGATACCTTAGCACCAAACATATACACACCCATTAGCGGGAAGTCGCAGAAACTCTGCAAAACTAATGTGGTAGTACGCAGTGGGTACAGTAACGTGGAGAGAAAATATGGCCGACACATATACACGCGTCATTGAAAAGTCACGGTCCTGTTTTGACTAATTTTCACTCGTTTTAGAAGTTTTTCTAGCCGCTCTCGGTGCTGCATGACTTGCTGCATAACATGCTAGACGCAGCACTCGCAATAACAGGCTCATTCTCCACAAAACATCCTGTATATTGATGCGCTCAGCAGGTAAGCTTGCCATCTAATTTTGCCACGCTGCTTGCACAGACGAAGCCACGATCTCCTCGGTAAATCACTTTACATTTGTTCTACTGCAGTATATGTGTTCGAAGTTTAGTACCTGATTGTCTATGTTTAACAGAAATAATGTGCGAGTACTTTTTTGCATTTAGTTTCTCACACATTAGAGGGAGGCGCCCAGTCTCTCTGAGCAAGTTCTCCCAAACTGGTGTCGAATGTGTGCTGGAAATTCCACATAATTAGAAAATCACAAAGACAGAACTTTATTTCACGTGCCGAAGACAGGACGGGCGGGGGGGGGGGGGGGGTGCTTGCTCGCCAGCCCGCCCGCCTGCCTGAAGTCGGTTTTGTGGCAGGCTGCTCACCTGCCCAACGTCTTAGGCCCATTTCACATGCTGCGAATTTCACCGTCCGGCACTGTGAATTCGTTCGGTCTGCGGCTGGAGAGGGCCGCCGCTCTTGCCGCAGACGGCTCGCGAACGATTTCCGTCCGGTTGGAATTCATTCGCATCGTCGGTGTGTTCGCTCTGCGACTGACCAATAGGGAGCATCCACTGCTTGGCTCTCTGTCAGGCTTGGCTTTGACCAGCTTTGGCCAGGCTTAGCTTTGGCCATCGTGTACTTTTCGAATAATTCGGAACTGTTTACTCTGATAAAAAGATACGAAATGTTACCTTGTATCTAAAATTGCGCATGACTACAACAACGTAAACACGTTCTATGTTACATTACTGCCGCATTTATTCACAGGTTGGATAAGCAGACATCTAGCAACCCTGTTGTCACAACCGAACGAATTCGCCGGTCCTGCGTTGCATGTGAAAGGACTCAGCGGCAATCGCATTGCGGCGTCAGCGGCGGCACCGAATTCGCAGTGTCGGTGCGGCAAAATTCGCAGCATGTGAAACGGGCCTTAGGCGGTAACCCATTTCATCGTGAGAGGCTTCTCGGGAAGAGCAACCTGGGTCGCAACCCAAGTTCCACCCATGGCACCGCCTGCCATAGCACCGGCCTTGTGCCACTGCGCCACTGCTAACCTTACCGCCGGGTGGCTTACTTGCCAAGGTGCAGCCGGTGGTAACCAGACAAGAACCTGGGGCGCTAATTATGCGGCACCACCCCTAAGCTCATCGAGCTAAGCGGAATGAGCAGCAGGAGGAGAAAGGAAAGGGAGAGAGAACTAGCTGGATGATAAAAAAATGAGAAAACGTGTCGCACAATTAATTTGAAATGAAATTGTGTGGAATCACACGCAGATAATTGCAGTTTAATGGGAACAAAAAAACAACGGTAAACGCACATGCTTGCATGTATGCGCAAATTTATCATACGTAATCACAGTATAAATATACGGCACACATGAGTGCATATCCATTTTGTGACATGATAGGCATGCAGCCTGTGTGTATGCCTATATTCACGTATTTCAACAATCAAAAGAAAAACATGGAGGTGACGCACCGTGAACTATTTTGTACGAATATTCAGAAATGTTTGCCGATACAGTCAGTGTATACGTATACATGCTTCAAGTGAAGCAGTATTTTTTGGTTTGCGGCAGGAAGACAAAATATTTTACATTCAAAGCGCATTGTCGCGCTCGTTGGTCAACGCTGGTATTTCAGCGCTTTGTTGAGCAGTGATAAACCTAGTTACAGAGTCACTGCATACTTTTTGAAGGCGGGAGAGAGCGGGACGACAACGTGAAATGAATGACAGAATGGTCGCTCAAGCCGGGCAGGAGAGTCATGGACGAAACTGATTCAGGCGAAGTTGTCAATATGAGGTCCAGTATGTTAGCACACGAGCCCTTAATGCGCGTAGGTTCTTTAACGAGCTGGCGAAGGTTAAAAGTTGAACAGATGTCGATGAAGGCCAAGCACTCTGACGAACCTGAGGTCACTATGGGGCAGGGATCGCTCCACAAAATGGCCGGGTAGTTGAAGTCCCCCAGCAGAAAAACCGGTGCCTTCGGAAATCTGCTGACAACTTTGTTGAGGCAATTATGCAGGTCCTCGCAGAATGTTGACGCCGCACTGGGTGCCCGGTAACAAACGCAAAATATTGCGTCTTTATCATTTAAGTTGATGCAAACGCAAAGAAATTCAATGGGCGACGGAACTGTGACTTCGTAGGAATTGAGGTCATGAGAGACAGCGGCCAAGATGCCTCCGCCCGATCGTCCGCAGCGGTCATGTCTGTAAAAGGTGTAGTCCTTCTCACACGTAAATAGGTCATAGTTATCTACCTTCTCGGACAACCAAGTTTCCGTTAGTATGACCACATCAGCGGAGCAGCTGTCAATCAATGATGACAAGGAATCGCGCTTGTTGAGTACGCTTCTTATGTTGGTGAAAATGAATGAATGGTCACGCTTGTACGTCCGGTCGGCTTCAGAAACTGCGCAGGAAGCCTCAGTCTCAGGCGTGGGTAAGACTGAAAATTTTTCGCCCCTACCAGCGGAGGCAAGCGCTTTGAGCGATTCTGCTTCGCGCACGCTGTCGGTTTCAGCGCAGTATACGTAGCACTTTCTGTTTATATACAGCTTGTTGTAAAGCAGGTTAAAAGGCTGGCCGCTGGCTTTGCCGAAATCAAAAAGCTTTTTCCGAGCCTGCCTTACAGCTTTGCAGAAATCTTCTTGCAAGCTGACACCTGTGCCTTTTAGCTTAGACCTCTGGGACAGAATATTGTCTCTGACTTTTGAAGGAGCAAACTTAACGACGATCAGACGACACCTGTCGGCGACAAACGGACCCAGCCTTTGCGCTCGCAGAATGTCGTCTTCCGAGAGCTGCATAGATAAGTGATCTAACAGAAGCGAACGTACTTTTTGTTCAGCCTGAGTTGACGTTTCGCTCCAGCTGTCCGCGACGCCGTAAAAAATTAGGTTGTCTCTGCGATGCCTGTCCTCATCGTCATAAAAACCGGAACTGTGCTCAGTTTTTTGAACACTGACAGCGTCAGAAACGTTGCGATGCGTTTCAGACGCATCTTGAAGTCCTTCGACCACGTTCGCTTTCAGTTCGACGGCTGCCAACCTCGCGCTGATATCGGACACTCGATCCTCGAGGGTTTTTTGACAAGTTTTGATCGCGTTGAGGGAACACATCAGCTCGGCATGACGCGACTCCATTGCGCTAGCCAGGGATTCTACGGCCGCCAACACCTCGGCGTTTGTCTTGCTGGCATCCGTTTTAGGAGGACCGGGGTTCAGTTCTACGTCGCCACACACGAGGAGCAGCTTCGCAATGTGAACGCAGTCGGCAGTGGACCGAATCATGTTGTGAAGAAACAAACCGAATGGCGAGCCTGTATTATTGCGGTGAAAGGTCACTGCTGTTAAAGTGTACCATATCATGAACTCTTTCTCTAAAGCCATTATTTTTGGTCACCTATGCAGTCCCTAACCGGATCAGAGCAACCTTGCTGTAGCTATCGTTTCGTTACGGCAACTCTACTATTAATGGGATTTTACGAGGAGACTAACACGCATGGAAGAAGCGGGATGCAGGGCCAATCTGAAAGAGTTTTTCAAATGGCCGTGTTAACACCTGCGCCACTGCTCAGCTCCGTCATGACCACTCCCTTGCACACGCGCTCGGCAGCAGCAGGCGTTCAGCGAGAATGTTATTGGCCGTTGTAGATTCCGCAGAGGGACGTCTTGAGGTGGCTGCAAGGCCTTTACAAGTGGCAGAGCCGCGAGTACAATACTGCTGACTCCGGTGGGAAGGGTGCAGAAACCGCAGGTTCTCCGCGATGGCAACTCGGGTCGTGTCAGGAGGAAAAGTGGCGCCACCTGGACCAGAATGCATACACAGGAGGACCTTAGGACATTAGCAGCGGATTCATCACTGGGAACGTATCAAGAAGTACCCCCTTATATTTCGAATCTACCTGTTTTGACATCACTTTAATTGTGAGGCAACTGTGGAATAGCGTAACTTTACCATTATGAAAATATTGATGGGAAAAGTCTAACCTTCCGATGCGTAGCAAAATCTAGCTTTTAGATTTTGTCTTGCGCTCGCCCCGAGTAGTTAACACTGCCATAGAAAAGCCAATAAGTTGAGTCTTTGATAATAGATAGCACAAAACTACAATCGTCTCAAGGAGGGTTTGTACGGATATATGTATATGCACTGTTGTGGTGCTATCTTACAATACGTGAAAAAAAAAATGCGTTCATAAACAACATCCCGTCGGAAAAATGCGCTTGTCCTAAATTTCTGGGTATGTATTCAGCTTATTTCGCATTTTAAATTGGACGGTTTAACCAGAAACCAAAATCTGCATGCTTGTTATCAGATAACATGATTCCAATGCTCTCTATAAGCACTTTGCGTAGAGGCGTTTCAAGAACACAAGGTATTTTACGCTGCATTAGTGCTTCTTGTATTTATGCTTTCTTACGGTTTTCCTATTATGGAGTTTCATACGTTTATGTTTTAATATATAGCGAGACATCTCTCACACACACACACACACACACACACACACACACACACACACACACACACACACACACACACACACACACACACACACACACACACACACACACACACACACACACACACACACACACACACACACACACACACACACACACACACACACACACACACACACACACACACACACACTAAATTCTCTGTCATTTTCTCTTTTCAATCTGATGCTTCGCGCGGGCGAACCGTGTGTGCAGTGTGTGTGTGTGTGTGTGTGTGTGCTTGTCCAGCCATCCAACGCGCGCGATGTCCAACACTTTTTACGTTTTTACGTTTTTTTCTTCCTTTCTTCTTTCACTCCCTCCTTTATCCCTTCCCTTACGGCGCGGTTCAGGTGTCCAACGATATATGCGACAGATACTGCGCCATTTCCTTTCCCCCAACACCAATTATTATTATTATTATTATTATTATTATTATTACCACTATGAGCGCAAAACTCTTGTGCTGATGTGCCCGCGCGCTGCCAACTATACCTCGCGGCCAAACGCGCGCTGGCGCAGTGCAAGAGTGCCAGCCCGTCTCAGTGCAAGACAAGCACGGCGGCCGTGGTGCCATTTTCATTGTTTTATGTCACTATTCATCTCCTGTAATTTTACACTGCAGATTCTGTTTTTGTTACCCCTCTCTGTCCACTCAGTGTCCCTTTCATATTTAGTTTCTTTCTTCCTTTCTTCTTTCACTCCCTCCTTCATCCCTTCCCTTACGGCGCGGTTCAGGTGTCCGCCGATATGTGAGACAGATACTGCGCCATTTCCTTTACCCCAAAACCAATCATTATTGTTCCCCGCCGCGGTGGCTCAGCGGTTAGGGCGCTCGACTACTGATCCGGAGTTCCCGGGTTCGAACCCGACCGCGGCGGCTGCGTTTTTATGGAGGAAAAACGATAAGGCGCCCGTGTGCTGTGCGATGTCAGTGCACGTTAAAGATCCCCAGGTGGTCGAAATTATTCCGGAGCCCTCCACTACGGTACCTCTTCTTCCTTTCTTCTTTCACTCCCTCCTTTATCCCTTCCCTTACGGCGTTCAACGATATATGATATATGAGACAGATACTGCGCCATTTCCTTTCCCCAGAAAACCAATTATTATTATTATTATTATTATTATTATTATTATTATTATTATTATTATTATTATCATTATTATTAGCCCAGGTTCTTCTAGTTACGACGGCAGATGCCGCTGCGAGCAGAAATTTTAGTGCGAAGCCATTGCTAGTCCCGCTGCGAGAAAAGCCGGCGGCGTGTGTGTGTGTGTACTCGCAGATGGTACAGAAAATATCAGCGATGGCAAGAAAAATAGGCTGACGTCATCAAGCGGCCCTGGGACGCGCAAATAATGACCAAGCATCGCCATTACCGGAAATCATATTCATGTCTGTCTGTTGCTGTATGTTGTGGTTGCCAGAAAGAAAGAAAAGGAAAGTGCACAGGCCTGCCTACTGGCTCAAGCCGAGCCGCAATCGCTACCACAGTAGAAGAGTTAGAAGATGGAATAGGAAGACAGGATAGAAAAGACGCGCGGTATAATGACCCAGGCCGATACCGGAGGCAGTGCAATACCGGGCCAACCGGTGGCGGAAGTGAAGCAACCTTCAAGCACTCCGCCACATTTCCAAAAACATGTTGAGTTCAAATGGGACCTGGATCAAATATTCCAAAGGTCCTAACCCCGACAACGACATATTCATGTCGTTCTTCTATATAAGCCCGCCACTGGCCGACCTCCATGAGGTGCCATTCATGTGGTGACATTCGTACAAATATTGTGCCGCAACAGTTTGTCGTGCAGCTTTCCGGAAGTTGTCATATGGTTTCGCGTTGAATATAAACTTACATGTTCTATAGTCAAGTAGGAAGCTAACTTGCGACAAGGATTCTAACCGATGACATATGCACCTTGCATTATATGCCTTCCCAGACTTTCGTATCAAAATTGTGGTGCAACCAATCGTCGTACAGTGTTACGGGTGGCGCCATATGCGTGTTTGTGTGGGTGGTTGGTTTCATACTTCGAAAAAAAGAAGACTGATCGCCTGAAATAAACTCAGTTCGCAAACCGCAACCAAACGTTTACGTCTGGCATTCGCACACATTAGCAGTCTTAAATGTCTGTGCCGATTTTTTTTCATTTTATCTTCAAATAAACCACTATTAAAAATAAATTTGAATTTAGTATGGCTGTTCAGCAGCCAAGGTTATGTTAAGACTTATACTTGAATCTGTAATGCGCCTCGCGCACACCGTTCACTGCCGTCTAAAAGCAGGTGCAAGTGTATATATAAAACACTCAATTGTTTTCATTTTTCTTAATTGTTGCTCAGGGACGTATTGCTTAGCGGATGGCACTCCTCGATAAAATGGCTCCGTGGACCATCCCTTTGAATGGTGCCCATTGGTCCAGGTTGCAGATTGGTTGTTCTGTTTAAACGAACTGTGCCTTAGAGCTAAAAAGAAAAGTATCGTAACACGTGTTTCATTTCATTCATGAAATATGGGGAGTCCATAATAGCACTCCAGAGTTCACTACCCCTTATCGCATGCCGGCATTTGTGACGTTAAGATTGTCGAATATAAATATAATGCTTCCATTTTCTTTGTTACAGCGCGCTACTCCACATAAAAAATGACAGTTGAACGAACACACGCAACAAGATGCAGCTAAGGTGGAAAACCAACTAGCCCCTTTTACAGCACGGCTCCTAGTTTAATGAAGCGATTACTGGAATAAATGGATGAGGAAGGGTGAAGTAAGATGATGTCAAGATATTTAGTCACAATCTTTTTAAACCTCAGCTTTTTTTTTACAGTTTAGTAATGTCGGATCTTTCTGGTGGGAAAGGGGAAAGTTCACAGAGCACACAAGCGTAATTTTTCAAGAAACGCGTGAAATGTGCGCCTTTGCCGTTTGGTGTCATGGGCCATAGTCGGCAGCAATAATTCTGGAAGAGGAGCCCCAGGCACACAGAGTGGGGTTCCCTCTCGTGCGCTGTCATCACAATCCTTACCATCATCAACAACAGCAAGACCATGTCTACCGCTGGATGAATAAGGCCCCCATTGCTCTCAAATTTGCCCTGATATGCGCTAACCGCGCCTACAGTGAGTATCCTATTCGTATATCTCTCCATCTGTCGTTTCCTTTCCCGTCTGCATTTCTATATCTGAAAATTAATCCGGAGCCATCCACTACGGACCTCTTTCTTCCTTTCTTCTTTCACTCTCTCCTTTATCCCTTCCCTTACGGCGTGGTTCAGGTGTCCAACGATATATGAGACAGATATTGCACCATTTTCCTTTCCCCCAAAGCCAATTTAAAAAAAAACACATGCCTTTGCCCTAACAGACCGCTGAATAGCTGCTCTCCGCTATCAATGGGTCGCCAGTGTTAATCTCTTGCTCCCCATTTCCGCCACGGCATTATTAACGCAAGCTTGTTCACTATTTCACACTGCACCCTTTGCGCCTCTAAACATTGTTTTTAGACCAATGCAAACGTGAAATACGATGTCAGAATAGCGTTCGTTTAACCGGAGCTCTTTGCAAGGTGGCAGCATAGGACAACGCGTGCTCGGTCCGCGAGCCGAACACCGCAGCCTAAACAAAGCCGCCCGAAACTTCCTGCTTAGTCCTTGTTAGACCGTGCAGGGGCACGCTTCCTCGCCGAGGTACACAAGCCGAGTACGCGGTCGCACTCATGTGGTAATGCGGCCGCTACAGTGTACGATTGCAGATAACATGGAGACTATGTTCGGACAAGGCGCGATTAGCCCAGCTTTTTTCATATCTTTAAGCATCCTCATATCTCTCATTTTATAACCTTTATGCCCTGAGGCAATAAACATCACTTGAAAAAAAGGCGCAAACACGAAAAAAAGAAAGAAGGGAAGAAAGGAAGAAAGAAGGACAGAAAGAAGGAAAGAAAAAGAAAGAAAGAAAATAATAATAATAATAATTGTTTTTTGGGGGGGAAGGAAATGGCGCAGTATCTGTCTCACATATCATTGGACACCTGAACCGCTCCATGAGGAAAGGGATAAAGGAGGGAGTGAAACAAGAAAGAAATAAGGAAAGAGTGAAAGATAAAATTCTGAGGGCACTTAAGTCTGCTTACGTGCAGGAATGCGAAAGCATGGAACTTTCTAGAACGCGTTTTTTTTTCCGCGGCGCTTGTAGACATTTTTTTATTCTTGTTTTATTTCTCATTTTTAATTTTCATGTCTTAAAATCGTTTCATTTTTATTATTTTCTATTTATTTTTACTAATTATTAACAGTAAATAATTATAACTAATGACTAAATACTAATAACCCGTTACTTAGTAATTGGTGGTGGTAGTGGTTTTTTATTAAAATAATAGTAAAAAGGAAGGAAAAGATTTTTGCTAGCCCCGGCATCTGCCATCGATACTTAGTAATTGCTAAAAGTATATCGGTTATAGCAATTATGCGATTGATAACGTCATAGTGTGACAGATTTTGCGAACGGAGGGACGGATGGACAACGATGAGCCATTAAAGGCTTTCGCCTTAAAAAGACAAAGAAAGAAAGGGAGAAAAAGAAAGAAAGGAAAAGCGCAGCTCACTCTGTTGGCCCCATTGATGAAAATTTTTAGCATTCGCATGTATAATTTAAAGTCTGCGAAAAATTGGTTGCCCCGCCGCGGTGGCTCAGTGGTTAGGGCGCTCGACTACTGATCCGGAGTTCCCGTGTTCGAACCCGACCGCGGCGGCTGCGTTTTTATGGAGGAAAAACGCTAAGGCGCCCGTGTGCTGTGCGATGTCAGTGCACATTAAAGATCCCCAGGTGGTCCACATTATTCCGGAGCCCTCCACTACGGCACCTCTCTCTTCCTTTCTTCTTTCACTCCCTCATTTACCCTTCCCTTACGGCGCGGTTCAGGTGTCCAACGATATATGAGACAGATACTGCGCCATTTCCTTTCCCCTCAAAACCAATTATTATTATTAAAAATTTGTTTCGAAGACTAGTTTTGAGGAACGGAAATGGCGCAGTAACTGTCTCGCATATATCGGTGGACACCCGAACCGCGCCGTATGGGAAGTGATAAAGGAGGTAGGGAAAAAAAGGAATAAAGAGGTGCCGTAGTGGAGGTCTCCGGTATAATTTCGACCACCCGGGGACTCGCCGCTGTGGCTCAGTGGTTAGGGCGCTCGACTACTGATCCGGAGTTCCCGGGTTCGAACCCGACTGCGGAGGTGCGTTTTTGTGGAGGAAAAACGGCAAGGCGCCCGTGTGCTGTGCGATGTCAGTGCACGTTAAAGATCCCAAGGTGGTCGACATTATTCCGGAGCTCTCCACTACGGCACCTCTTCATTTATTCTTTCACTCCCTCCCTTATCTCTTCCCTTACGGCGCGGTTCAGGTGTCCAACGATATATAAGACAGATACTGCGCCATTCCCCCCCCCCCCCCAAAAACAAACAAACAAACAAACCACCTGGGGATCTTAAACGTGTAATTACATCTCACAGCACACGGGCGCCTTTTGCGTCTCACCTCCATCGAAACTCGAGCCGGAGAAGACGGGTTCGAACCCGACCGCGGTGGTCGCGTTCGATCGATGCGTCTCCTATACATAAAACCTGGTGAAATCCTGCCAGCCAACACAAATGCGGAAACATCAGGTATCTCTAATAATCAGTTTTCTCTATCTCTTTCCCTCTTTCTCTCTAGTGACTATCTGGGTCATAACGGGTGTTAATTACAAGTTACGAGGCTTTTTATTTCAAAATAGCTGGTTTTTATGAACTGGCACAGCGCGATCAACGTTTCAGGGCAACATGTGACCTGTAGATTTTGTCGCAGGATTGCAATCTACTGGCGCCCGTGTGCTGTGCGATGTCAGTGCACGTTAGAGATCCCCAGGTGGTCGATATTATTCCGGAGCCCTGCACTACGGCACCTCTTTCTTCCATTCTTCTTTCACTCCCTCCTTTATCCCTTCCCTTACGGCTCGGTTCAGGTGTCCAACGATTTATGAGACAGATACAGCGCCATTTCCTTTCCACCAAAACCCATTTATTATTATTAATATTACTACTACCACTACTATTATTATTATTATTATTATTAGCTGATAGTTTTTTCTTTCTTGGCTGCAAATGTTTTACGAAGTAAGGTAAGGAAGGGAAGACGTAAGTTACGTTCAAATGAGAGCTCGGAACGTCCTCGTTCCTAGAAACACATGATGTTTTTATATATGGTCAAAGAACACATGCCACATATCCCCAAAATATGCGCAGTGAAGCTTGCGGAAGGTAGGGGCGAGCACAAGCGACAGACAGGCATGAGGGGGAGACGAACACGCGGCGGAAACGCATATCGTGCGATACGCGATTGAAACGCATTAATACGCACGCCACGTGTTTTTCACGGCGTCTCGGGCTGAATAAGAGGTCGCCAGTGTTTTTATTTTTAGAGACAAGCTGCGCACGAGTACATCATTTTCCTGCAGCCCCTCTGTGCTCTCACGGCGCGAGCCTTTGTGAAGTGCAAGCGCACATGCTCTGTTTACTGCCGCCACCTGTGCTTTCTGCATGCTTCACCTGCATGTCACCTCTTGTCTTTATTGCCGGCGTGCTGCCTGTCCCAATGTGAAGTGAAAACGAATAGCCAGAAACTATGCCTTCAGTTATATGAAAAAAGTCCCGGGATCAGCGTAGTCGCACTCGCTACGTCTTCTTTATGGCTTTTAATGTGCATTTCGCTTCACGGACACATATGCTTGCTTCATTTCTGTGTCGCGATTTCAGTCACGCCACTGCATGCCGGCGGCTCACAATCAATATAGCACAAGGCAAGACAGAAATGTGAGTAGGCTGCTGAGGTCATTATACGTATACGTTCATACAAGGCACGTATCCAAGGAGGGGGGGGGGGGGGGGCAGTCGGGCTGTCGCCGAAATAAAGTCCCCCCCCCCCCGCCCGCCCCCCTCTCTCGGTAGTGCTCTTGATGGGCGTAGAAAAAATCCTTTGGTATGTTCTTGGTTGATATTAACGTTGCCTAATTAATCCTGTGTAACAAATAACGTCAGCATGGGCGTTTGGGTGTAGCAAACGGCTGAATCGATGTTCTCAGCGCGATATGTGAGTGTCGAACGGACGTTGAATGCGCAATCTGAATAAGACGTATAGACTTCACAGCAAAACTCATATGCGCTGTCGCTTATGCACTCCTGCATTGTCACCACTCTCTATATTGAAACACGTATCACACGTGCCTACGGATATGTGTGCGGGAACGCGACAGAGTGTGTATTGTTGTTCACATGATGTCGTTCTCATTTCTCTCCGAACGTACACGCTCCGTGCCGTTCATCAAACTGGCATATCCCACCTCTTGAGCCGGAATATGTGTGATATGCAAGTGATAAAATAAAGCATCGGCCTTCAGTGATAGTTCCTTTGTTTTCTGCATGCACGTGGGCCCAAGGAAAATGCTACAGAAATCCGTCGCATTCTTGTTTTCCACCGAAAGTAAAATAAATTGTCCCCCTTTTCTAAAAACCCACCCTCCTTCTGCCAACCTTGGATAACTGACTCACCATGAACTCTCAATCAGCACAACACGCCCTGTCCAACCACCTATTACACGTTACGGGCGGCCCTAGTGGCCGCTTCCTGAAATAAAGTCTTTCTCTCTCAACTTCCTACGGGCGCTGCTGATACATGAACCGAGTAGCAGTTGTTGTTGGGATAGTAGGACTTCCATGATCTTTGATGAACCGGCTCAAAAGGACAACGAACAAGTGGAACAAGGACGACGTCTTCTATTTGTCCGTTGTTCTTTTGCGCCGGTTCATCAAAGAACATCAAACGAGGCCCAGCTCGTTTTCGCGGCGCTGTTGCAACGAAAGAGAAGCGCGCGAACCCGTTGCATGCGCGTTGTCAGTATATACGTAGGCGTCCCATGAGAGCAAAGAAAGGCGTCGTTTCCACGTACCCGACATAAATCCCGAACGTCACACTACCTACAAAGTTTTTTTTTATTCGCTACAGTTATCACAAGTATGCGAAACTGCGCTGTTAAGGTGTTTCCATTCCTCATCAAGCGGTTTCATTAGCCCCATGTTGGCTTCTATAGTGATCGCTCAAAGGGTAGATAGGGTTTGGAGCATACTGGGCTGGGGCTCCAAAGGAAACCAAGGTACATCAACGAGGGGTGCGCCACAAGCATGGTGCACAGCCCAGGGCGCGAACACGTCATCTTGAAGGTCGCTTAACGGGGTGGCACTGCTCTGGAGCGTCGACCGCACAGCGCGCACTTGTATCTGCGCGCTTGGTTTGAACGGAGGCGCGCCGGCGGTGGCAGTGGCCGTGGCGGCGACCCGGCCGATCGATGCGCGGCCACTGGCTTGGGCTCCGGTCGGGATGCGGGGAATCGGAGTCGCTCCCGGCGACTAACAAGTGCTCCCGAACGCATCCCTCCTCGGCGTTGCCCGCGATGCATCGTGATCATGCGACCTCCTCTCCCCAAGTGCTCCGGCAGGCGTGTGCAGTAAACGTAACAGCTGCGGCCACACCCAAGGCCAGTTATGTAACCTTCGCCAAGTGGATGGAGAGTAAATACGTCACCATAATTTCATTCTTTTTCGACGGAAGTGATTCAGAGGCGGAGTACAATGAGTTGCCGTGTGTTGCCGTAAGCGGGCTCGCCCCCCCTCCTTTGCTCACATTCTGCCATGCAAAAAAAAAAAAAAAACCGTGAGTGCTTCGCCAGCTCCCTCTATCGCCTGGTATAAACATACGCATTCCTCCTGAACGTCCTCCTCAACCCTTCTTCATGTTTCTCACCATCCCAACTTATGTTACTCGTGGTAGGGATAAGCCGGTGCAAGACGAATAGGCTAACCATTCCTATACTCCTCTGTTTTGCGCTTCTTGACAGAGCTTTCCCTGAAAAGTGCGCTTAAATCATGTGCGGTAGTTCAAGCTGTTGAATTCGGCGAAATGTAAATACAGGGAAAGGTTTCAATGTCCACTGAAATTGTCTTCCCCAGATTGCACTAGTGAGCGACTGTTCCCACCCGAATGCGCCGGTCTCCTGGCATAAGTGCTTCGCAGTCGGCATTAGTCTGATTCGAGAGCCTAAAGGGGACATGGTGCTCTAGATGGCCGGCTTCTGGGCTGTTTTAGGGATGTAGAAGGACAAACTGAGCATTTTGTTTGTTTGTGAGCGAAAAGCCCGAGTTCCTTCGAAGTCGGACGTTCACAAATTCTACCAACTCTAGAAACCTTCACCAGTGCGCTAACAAGGTGTGCCCAAAGCAGCGCCCCTTGCTTGACTGTGTTTTCAAGGTGGGGTGAGAATCCAAGATGCGCTGGGCTGACCATTCAGCAGTGCTGCCTGATGCTTGGGGCTAGTTCGTTCTTTTGTTCTTCGAATTCGTATTTTGTTCATATCTAATGTACATTTTCAATGCTGTGTCGTTGCCAAGAAGACGGTCAGTGGACGCTGTTAAGCCCTATTTTGAGGCTTTTTGTCCATTGTCCGCGACATCATTGTCTGTTGATATTGATGTTGGAATAAATTGGATTGGATTGGATTGGATTGGATTCTTACTTTTTGCAATACGCATCACTGGAACTTAAACGTTTATTCGCGCCCAGGTTCCAATGACGCATATCATACTGCGAGATGTAACGGAAGCAGTAGGTGCGCCACATTCCAGCTGCAGTCAATTTATCACTGACTCTCTGTCGTATAAAAAACAAAAACAAAAACAGGAATAAATAAAAAAGTGCTAACCCACGATTCAAAACAAATCGAAACAAAGCTGCATCAGCGTCCGCTCCTATCGTTCCTGTGTCTCGCATCTGCGCTCGTTTCGGTGAGCTGCCTCATGCAGTAGGGATTACTGATCCCGGAACAGACTCGGGCTTATTGCTTCCCAAGGCTGGCACTGCCCGCCTACATGTCGAATGGCAGTTGCTGAGTGCGGTCACTGGCTTATGTCTGACCAAATTGCAGGGACGTTCACGCTGCTTGCTGCGACTACGGCCTCTGGTTCTTCTTCCGTAAGGTTCTGTAGAACTGGGCAACAAAAACACGCAGGCATTAGTTGTTCACCATAAAAATTGGGGGGGGGGGGGTGCACTTAGGCTCCGCCTTAGGGGTATGACACGACAGCGTTAATGGTTATTTGTTACTTTCTTTCTTAATTAGGTCCTTCTTCTAAGTACGCACACTCATTTGTATACATAAGTATGCTAGACCGCGTGACAAAGCACAAGACGCACATGGTCTCTCTTCAACCAAGTAGCACGAGCGTACCACAGTGCAATATGTTGGTGAACCTCTTGATGTGTTTTTTTCCCGATAGAACTACACATTTTGTGGAAAAATAGAATGATGAACCGGCACTGCGAATCAGTTGTTCAACTGAGGGAAGTGTATGAACAGACCTACTTTGAAACGGAGTGGCACTCTCTCTTGATGATGTGCTCGGCTTTACCCCCCGTCGAGTGCTTTGTTGCTGTGTCTTTGGAGGTGTCTTTCATGGCGTTTCCTGATACCTTTGTAAATAGTTCATGTAAATATAACATATTTTCAGTGTAATAATTACCAAGCTTAAAAATAAGTGCCTAAATGGCCTAGAGGTAAGGTGTCTTACTCGTAACCCAAGGATCATGGGTTCGATTTTCAACTAATTACATAATTACGCAACATAACCAATTATTTAACGTAATTATTTACCTTATTTCCTTATATATCCCAATGACATGTCAGTCATGCTGCGACCTCATGGTCACAATTTAACTCGAGTTCTAATCCTTTTCATTCCATAGGTTAACGTGTGACGTTGCAAACCTCTGCCAATCATGAATTAGTCTCACAACGCGGCCGGTTCTTTCTCCGAACGTCCGTTTTAAAGCTGTCGCGTTAAAATCATTCTGCACCCTCTCTCTGCAAGAGCACTGTCGAACAAGATGCTCACCTACCCCCGTGGCTCCCCAGTATCTAAGTGGATGCCAGCATCCAGGCCTGTGAAACAACAGCAATTTACTGGCCTTGCCAGCCTGCCCACAATGAAACGTCTAGGTTTAGAATCAGGGAGCCTCCTTCCCCGTTTTGTGCGGTGTTTGTCACTATACAGTAGGCGCTTTGTTCTGCTTCTGTAGCCACCATTACCCAGCTCCCCATATGACGCATTGTAACCCGCACTGGCTTGCTTCAAGCGGTATGCCAGCTTCGGCGCGTCAAGCCGCAGCCCAGTGCTTTGTCAGGCCACTCGTCGTCTAACGGCCCGCATACTGTACCCTATACGCGCTGAATGAGTCCCATGTGGTCTCATTAATTCGGAAAGCCAGGAAGGTTTAGTGGCCGGCCTGGCGACCCCTCTCCTCTCGGCGCCGCCTAAACTCTTCAGCCATGGGTGATGCCAGCCTCCTTTTGACAAGAAAAAGAGCACCTGTGGCACCGCACGCGTGCTTTAGTTCCCCTTCTCCCATCCTCCAACTCCCACTCCAGCGTGGTAACCCTCACCAGGCGCTTCGGAGGTTGTGCTTCGGAGATCGGGGTTGCTCTAACTCATGCCTTCATTTGGAACTGGCCGAGGCCTCTTTCCCCGCGCCGTGCGAGCTTTTCCTGGATAGTTGAAGCCGATATTCACCTTCCGCTGTGGAATCTGCCCAGCACATGAAACCGACGAGAATCCGACACCTGCAAGCAACGAGACTCTCGCAGGACAGTGCAGCGTCCTATGACGCTGCGCCATTCCTGGATGAAGTCCCTGGATGCAGAGACCGTATCATCGGCGCCATCGAAATTTCGTTAGCAGATTAACCAACCTCTTCTCATTTATATAGTCAATCTTTTTATTTCTTGAGGCAACAAGCACCATGCACTTAAAAAAATTGCCGTCTGTGTACGTCTGCGTTAATCCAAGTTTGAGATAGATTGGGTTTGGTGGTGCCATGTGCTGATGCCTGAGTGTCTAGTATGGGCGCACGGCTGTATGATGTCTGTTGTGCTTTTGCTGCCACGGTCGCATTAGTGCCGCAGTAACCTCTAGTTAATAGCTTTCGCTGATAATCGGAGTGGCCTGATGCAGTATCGAGTGATGGGGCCTAACATGAGGGAGGGGGGGGGGGAGAGTGCGCGTAAGATACCCGTGCCGAGAGGAAGAGAGAGCGGACGACGACGCTGCTGCCTACATATACTTCACCGTAGCTATCCCTGTATAAGAAGAAATTAACTCGGGCTTTCCTGCGTAGCCCGATTATTCCGGCGCTGTTTCTCCATTTATTAAATATAAATGACTGGGACATTTCTTTCTCTTTTAAGATCGAAGAAGAATTAACATTTTAAAGAAACTTTATTCATTCCCAGGTACAGCATAGTTATCTAGCGTATTTTCACCTCAGTCATCTTACTGTCGGGTGCAAACCAAGCAGCTGCTCCCCCATGTTTTCCCGCCCACTTTTTCCTATATATATTGTGTCGCTCTGCAATAAAAGAGCTAGTTGAACTCGGCGCTGTGTCGTTATACCTTCCTCAGTACTTGTCTTAAGGTGGGCTGTTTTTTCTGAATATGAACTACCAACTAGCCCGTGCGACCACCCTTGCAAGAAATAATAAAAGCGAAGCCTGACATAACACGCCCGACTTCCGCGCCGTGTGCCCAGAGCGGTGAGAATGTAATTACGACGCTGAGAAAGAGAACGCTGTGTCACTGCTAGCTCAGAAAAATATGCTGCGCTGTCTAACACATCAGAAGATGTATTAGACATCACAACATGAACCAGCAGATGAATTTCTGCGTTCCACCTGTCGCGCTTCAAATCCCACGTGCAACCTGGGCTCTATGGGAATGTCACAACAAGATTCCTCACACTGGTGATGTTGAATGACGGCTTTTTGTGTTTGTTTGGGGCATGATGACCTTGGTTGCTTATGTACCATGAAACACCACACATGTCATTGTTTTGTGGCTGCGTTTATAATTTTTTCCACGAGCGGAATTTCAGAATGACGCCGTAGCAGTTGTGCGGTGTCAATAAAAATGCGAACCACTAAAGACGCCAAGAAAAGAGACCCAGAAGCTCCACAAGGGTTTGAACAATCGCGGCAGAAAATGTGGGGGAATTCCCAGTGTAAAAGTGGAGCGTATTATGCTTTTGACATGAGAGCACAGAATTTCTGTAAAATTTTCATTTCAACTCCAAATATTGTACCTACGAACGCACCTCGCTATGTCAATATTTGTTGCTTGTCATCAGGCACAAATCATGAGCCCATTTAAAAAAAAAGAATTCCACCTTTCTTGGACAGCACTTTTAATTGTGAGGCAACGGCAGAATGCTGCAAGATATTGTTATGAACATAATTATGGAAATGGTTTAACCTTCCGATACGTAACAAAATATTGCTTTGCAAAGTTTTCCCTGTTCTCGAACCAGTTATTTAAGACTGCCGTAGTAAAGCATTAGGGGGTGTTTTCTAAAAGGAACAGGAGAGAACTGCAAGCGTCTCGAGGGGTGGGGATCTGCAGATATATTGATTGTTTTGGTGCAGTCTTACGATATGCGAAAAAAGTTGAGTTCACAAACAACATGCCATTGAAAAAATGCGTTTGTCCGGAGTTTCTGAGTATGAACGCTGGATGTGAAGAACACTTTGTGCAGAAATTTCAGGTGATACCAACACAACGTAAAATAAAAAAGTACTGCTTTATTTTTGCAGCGTAATGCTAATATTGGAGTATGTCTGCCCTCTATGCGACCTCTCGTTGGCTAGTTTGGGCTCTAAACTCCAGTGCATTCATAAGCTAGTGGCTCATTTCTAACTAGCGATTATGGTTTCATGGGCAGCAATAGCAGCAGTAAATGATTATCTAGGTTGGGAGAGTTCACATGAACAGAGGCCACGCAGAAAACTAAAAGGCTTGTAATTAGGATAAAGCCTTGCTTTATATGTAGTTTATATAATTTAATGTAGCTGCATATAACTGTGGAAGATCCACAGGCAATGGAGCTTAGAATGCCATATAATTTGTGAGGCAGCATATAAGCAAAACACTGTACGTTGGCAACCTCAAGACTCAAAGCGTTCAAACTCAGGAGATTGTGTACAGAAGCCGCAAAATGGTTGGTTTTCTGCCACTACTAAGAATAATTTCGTGCAGCGAAGGGGAATGCAAATGATACTTCAGTGGAGTACCATTTGAGTGAACTTCTTTCAAGTGAAACTCTGCTCAAGTGAAACGAGAACGCAGCGTGTGATCTTGATGGCCCAATAAAATTTCAAGCGTGTGAAGTCACGTCATATCAGATTGTTCCCAAATTGACAATTAAGTAAAATTGACACACCTACTTGGTGTTTAGCACTTTCAATAAAAAGCAGACATTTCTTGCTAGAATTCGGCACTGATCACAGTCATTCAACCAGTTAAAAAACCCCGCCCCTCAAAAGTGGGGGTCACTTAAGTTCCGTCTTTAAGGGCATGACCTCTGGCCCACGCAGATACGGAGTGTACTTCCCCTTTCGTAATCGCAATCATAATGAAAGAGACCACGCGACATGCATATGAAGCCCCGCTTTAACCAACCCGTGCAAACGTACGAAGTTACATGCGGAAACATTGCCCGTAAATACTTGTTTTCAGAAAAAAAAGGCATTTTTGTGTTATTTGTGACCTGCCGCCTCTGTGATGGTCCTGAAACAATTGAACATTGCTTCATCTATTGTAAGGACGCAATTTTGTTCTGAGATGTCTTGCAACGGACCTTGAAAAAACGAATTTATTTGAGTTCCCGTACCATACGATACCTCACCGGCGTGCAACATGTTGATGAAACTCTTGATACGTTTTTTCTGGTTGTACTACACAGATTATGGAAAACTAGAATGATGAACCGGAACTGTGAATCAGTTGTTTCGACAAAATATCATTTCTGCCAAATGATAGTTCAACCTAAGGAAGTGCACGAACAGACAGACTTTAAATCGGAGTGGCACTCCCTCTCGGTGATGTGCTCATCCTTACCTCCTGTCTAGAGCTCTGTTGCTCTTCCTTTTGAGATGTCTTTCGTGGCATTCCCCGAAAACTTTTTTAAATAGTTCATGTAAATTCAACGCAATTTCAGTGGAATAAATACCATATGGAGGAAAATTCCTGCGTGGTCTACAGGTAGCCTGCCTGACTCCCGGCCCAAGAGTCAGAGGTTCGATTCCGGACTGCTCCAATTTTCTTTTCAGCGCAATTGGTTTAGTTTATAAACTTGCATGTCCTAATTAATGACGTTTGAGTCACATTGCGAGCTTCTAATCACCAGCTTTTTAATGTTTTAGTCACTTTTAAAATCCGCCACTCGCCGTGTGATGTAGCAATCTTTTCGACCAATCCGGATTTTTCGGTCACAGCAACAAGACGACAACGCCCACTTTTCCGGAGAACGGGACCCTTACACTGTCGGGTGAAAACAGGACCATTGCGCACCTCCATGAAACACGACTGTTGCCTGGATGCAGCTGAGATTCGACTAAGTCAGATGTGCTAGCCAGTATGGGGAGTTATTGCTCTGGCTACGAGCCAAATGTGAAGCCATGCCAACGTATCCTACCAGCCGTACCTTTCACAAGACGTCACTACAACAACCTGCCCATCGACATTTTCGAACTGTATAACTGCTATATCGAGCTGATATTTTTGTACGCAAGTTAGTTTAAGCCCACACCAAATACTTATGTAATAACCCCAAACTGGGGTTTTCAAGGTAATAAATTTACGTGATGTGATGTATAGCAGATGTAACATCCGGGAGTGTAGCCGAGCGAAAGTATCATGTTTATTTGTTTATTTATTTATGCCTACTGCGGGCCGAATGCATTGGCCATAGCAAGAGGACATTGCAACAAAAAGACAAACCTGAAATCTGAAGAGGATATACAACAAAACGACAAAAACTGAGGCCACAAATTCAACTCACGATGTCTTCACTTAGCAAAAAAGGCATTCCAGTTCTTTTAAAAAGTCATTCGACTCAAATACGACTGGTGGCAACTCGTTCCATTCTTTCACTGCTTTAAGGAAAAAACTCTTTTTCAAAGAAGTTCGCTTTTTGTAAAAATCGGAGCCAGTGCGTATGGTGAAGTACGCATTGTTTTCCTTGTAGTGGATAGCTGGACGAAATTCGCAGTGGGACCTTTCCAGTGAAAACGTTTTGAAATAGCAGAAGTCGGCATATTTTCCGGTATGTTTGCCATGTCGGAATCTGATTTTCTCGCCTAGGCGAAGAGGGAAGGTTTAGTGTTTTATATTTACCATATATAAACCTTGCAGCTTTCCTATGAGCGTGGTCGATTTATCCAATATCCTCCTTCGTGGAAGGGTCCCACAACACTGACGCATTTTCCAACTTCGAGCTGACGCGTGCATTACATGCTAAATGCTTGGTACTAACGGGACCATTTGTAGGCGTTATTTGAGGGAACACAACTCTTGAAAAGCAGGAGCACAAATATCCGAGATGTGAACTGACCATAGTTATTCGCAAGGGTTACTCGTAGCTATTAGTATTTGTCAACTTCCAGAATCGCACTATTGTGAAGGCAGTAAGTAAATATGCTGGGACGGCTTTTTTCTCGTTGCTCGTAGTAAAACAGTTTTTTCTTTGTCTATTTGCGTGCCTCATTCTTTACCAGCCATCAGTCGGCTCAAGTCAACATGTAGAAACTGCGTGCAAAAATTTGCCAAGATTTGTTTCAAATGATTTACACGTATAAAATTTCTCTAGTGGCGGTAGTGGCGGTAGTGCACGTCGGCCGAAATGATGCGTTCCGACTCGGACGTAATACTTCTGTAGGTTTCAAAAATGGTCGTCAAAAGTTGCAGTAGGCTGGAATTCGTTGAACTGAAATTCATGCGCGTATCGATGAATGACTTCAGAAAATTTTGCCTGTCAAAAAATTCGTTCTAGTGACCTTAATTCATACGGTATTCTACTGTATACGGTTCACGTACACGGCCTTCCCCCATGTACATGTGCCGCATATGGTCCCGCGTGGAAGAGGGCGTGGCCGAGAGGACCAGGGGCCGTGCGACAATGCAGTGCACATAATAATAATAATAATAATAATAATAATAATAATAATAATAATAATAATAATAATAATAATAATAATAATAATAATAATAATAAATTGTTTTTTTTTGGGAAGGAAATGGCGCAGTATCTCTCATATATAGGCGGACACCGGAACCGCGCCGTAAGAGAAGGGATAAAGGAGGGAGTGAAAAAAGTAAGGAAGAAAGAGGTGCCGTAGTGGAGTGCTCTGGAATAATTTCAACCACTTGGGGATCTTTACGTGCACTGACATCGCACAGCACATGGGCGCCTTGCCTTCATAAAAACTCAGCCGCCGCGGTCGGGTTCGAACCCGGGAACTCCGGATCAGTAGCCAAGTGCCCTACCCACTGAGCCACTGCGGCGGGTGCAGTGCACATTGCCACTCGCTAGTTCAGAGTAACATGACGTTGTGGAGAAATTCTGCAGGCACCGCAGAGGAAAGGGGTAATTAGAGAGACATGGGAGAGGCATTTGCCCTGCAGTTGGTTTAGTCAGGCTGATGATGATGATGAGCATCCCGTTCAAGGAGAACAAAAACCAAATTCATGCTTGCGTGTTTTCTTCTTTGATGCGTTGGCATTAGTATGCATGAATGAAGCTGAGATGTTTACTAAGGTCGTTAAATAATTAAGAATTGAATTTATTATTGTTTCTGTCTCGGTTTCATCAACAAAACGATGGCTGTGACGTCAAAGGTGGTTTTAGGTCACGCGAGGCACGAAAAAAAGTGAAATATAATTGCTAATACGTAGTTTTAATTGGCACAGCGCTTAACCCAGCCTGCTTCGAGAGCCGGAATGACAACAAAAGGCGTATGCTCAGCGTGACGTCTTCCCGTAACAACTTGCCATTGAAATGCGCCGACAAAGCGGCATTGCAACGGAGAGAATGGCTTTGTACTGATGTTGTCAGTGCGTAATTATCACGTGCCCGGCGCTTTAAAAGTGAAAATCCTGTTTAGATGAATGAATGCAATCCAATGGAGAGCATTTGAGCTGTTAGGGGACCAATTGTACACCTCTCCATGGGGTGACTGCGTGCAAGTACATGAAACTTCAGGTGAGGCTGAGAATCCACCCGTTCTAAAATAATAGGAACGCTGTTTTTCCCTCGAAAGCAAATAACATGCGGCTGCATTACAACGAAAACAGAACTTCTGATAGGCGGAATGGAATTCTGCGAATTTAATCGTTCGCTCATCGCCGTAAAAAGTACAACATAAAGTTCTTCGTACCTTTTTCTGTCTTTGCAATCCGTAGCTTTAGCAGAAAAAGGTATGAAGCACTTTAGGTTGTACTTTGTACGGCGATGAGAGCACGAATAAATTCGCAGAATTGCCTTCGCCTATCAGTAATAATAATAATTTGTTTTTGGGGAAAGGAAATGGCGCAGTACTTGTCTCATATATCGTTGGACACCTGAACCGCGCCGTAAGGGAAGGGATAAAGGAGGGAGTGAAAGAAGAAAGAAGTTCTGTTTTCGTTGTAACGCAGCCGCATGTTATTTGCTTTCGAGGGAAATGCAGCAGTTCCTATTATTTGAGAACGAGTGAATTCGCAGCTTTACCTGAAGTTTCATGTACACGCAATCACCCCATGGAGAGGTGTACAGTTGGTCCCCTAACAGCTCAAATGATCTCCCTTGGACTGCATTCATTCACCTAAACAGGGTTGTCACTTTTAGAGCGCCCCGCACGTGATAATTACACACTGACAACATCAGTACACAGCCATTCTCACAGCCATGCACAGAATTCTGTGTACATCAGTACACTGCCATTTTTTCCTGTCTTTGTAATCCTTAGTTTTGCCCCGCCGCGGTGGCTCAGTGGTTAGGGCGCTCGGCTACTGATCTGGAGTTCCCGGGTTCGAACCCGACCGGGGCGGTTGCGCTTCGATGAAGCCGAAACGCCAAGGAGCCCGTGTGATGTGCGATTAAGTGCACGTTAAAGATCCCCAGGTGGTTGAAATTATTCCGGAGCCCTCCGCTACGGCACCACTTTCTTCCTTTCTTCTTTCACTCCCTTCCTTATCCCTACCCTCACGGCTTGGTTCAGGTGTCCAACGATATATGAGACAGATACTGCGCCATTTCCTTTCCCCAAAAAACCAATTATTATTATTATTATTAAATATGCCGCCAATACTGTTGGCTGCATGTTTGACACTTCTCAAGAAGCTTACTACCCGTTAAAAAATAGTCTCTTATTTGCGCTGTTGGAAGCATATTTATCACGACCAAACAGTGGTGATTCATCATTACTTTCAGAGTGAATGTTTTGTTAAATCACAGCTGAAAATTACGCGACGCTGATTTAGAATAGACGCCATTAGTTGCGGCTTGCTCTCTGACATGCAACCACGAGCGATTTTTGAATCAGCGCCCCTTTATATGTGAACAGCCAGCGAAGCAGGTTTTCGAAACGACAACACCGAGCGCGCTTCACCAGCTGTTCATTTTGGCGCGCGTTCTGGTTCCGAAAGCCCCGTAGACGCGCGACGGAGCTCGCGATGGGGGTCACGTGACCTCCCCTTTCGGCCGTTCAGCGTTGCCAGAGGAGTGTGGCTGGCGAGCGGGAGTAACTGATCTGAGAGGAGGAGGCCGTAGTGGCGAGGAGGAGAGATGCGCGCGAAAGCGTGCGCTCCGGGCTACGGAAGAGCGAAACCGAGCAGTGCGGCAGCGTATAGTAAATACGTGGTTGGTTTCGGGCTTGCTTACTTTCTAGCTCACGCACGTGCGATTGCCCATCTCGTAACTCGCGCGCACTCGGCGAGGAAAGGACGTTGAGAAGCGGCTGCGAATCGCAATTAGCGCGCAGTTCTCGGAGTCTCCAGTTCGCGTCGTGTGTGAGTGCGTGTTCTAGTGGCCGGAGCTGCTTGGATTTGGAGAGCGTGGGGCAGAGCGCGCGCGTGCGCTTTTTTTCCCGTCGCGCGAAACCACCGTCGCAGAGATCCCTGCCTTCGCGGCTACGAAGAGGAGTGTAGTGCGGCTTATAAGAAGGGGAATCGACGACTGGAAGCGGAGCCTTCGATCATTCTGCCGTTGGCCCGTAGTGGTGTGTGAGTGAGTGCGCGTGATCGCCGTCATAGCGGAGTAAAACTCTGCGGAGCAGCATCAGCAGCAGCAACAACTTGGCACGAGTGCGACGCTGAAAAGCGTGTGCAACAGCGTCCACTGCTGGCTAGCGTCTCGAGTGCTACACACACTTCGCAGTAAAACCGAGGAGGCAGCAACAGAAAACAGGCACAAGCAACTCATCTGCTGCGTGACAGCGACACAACAGCGAAGCAACAGTCACGAGCCTCGTCTACCGACTCACCGTCGCACAGGTCCCAACTCGACCCGGAGGCCACGCTGAAAAAGAGCAATGTCGGATACTCCTCCACCGCGACCCTCCACCGGCACCGCAGCCGCTAAGGGTAAGCAAAGCCCGCTCTCTTCCGGGGTTTCGACTCCGGCCGCTGGTTATGGGAAGCGCCCACGGGCTCTTGAAAGGAGGGCACGCCCTTCTTGCGTTACTACACGCGCCGCGTCGGGTTGTCGCCGACGCGCGCCGAGCGAAGGTCGCTAGGCCGGAGCTATTTCTGCCGTGAGCGGCGCGCTGGCTGGCCCATCTCGTCGTCGCCGACCCACTCGGTGGCGCCTGACTCATGAGATATTCGGGCGCTGTGCCCGCTGCAGGAGGAGCGCGCCTCCGGTTGACTCCTGCTGCCCGTAGTCGCGCTGCTGTGTCGCGCGCGTCGTATACGCGCTCTGGACGGCGATGGCGGCCAACGTCTGTGGCGGCGCATGGGGTGCAAGGTACAGAGCTCGCGATACACGGGGCTTATTCGTGGCCTTTGAGAGCCTCCTCGAACAGCGCGGACGTCTGATAGTATCGCGCTGTTGCGAAGGCGATCACAAAACGTCAGTGCTGACTAATGCGGGGGTTAGGTTACTGCGCTTTTTTATTAGGGGACGACTGTCGCGCTGTGCTTTGTTATTCATGCGACGTGGCCGCTTTGCACCCGCTATCGACGAATGAGTACCGCATCACGAATCGACTCCCGTCTCCTACCTGGAGAAAAGAAAGAATAATTTGTCGGCGGCAGCGTGCGGTCGATGCTTAAGCGCGGCTGAGAATGCCTTCAGGCGCTTCGACCGAGCGATGCCTCGGAGTTGGCTGGCTGCAAGAGTGCGGGGCTTTGCGAACGCTGGCTAAAACGAGCAGATCACACAAGGCAGGCGCGCGGCCATGCTTTTCTGAACATCCGCGCTCAAAAGGCCCGCCGCTGCAGTGGCGGCACTGCCGTAGACGGCGTGGGCAGGCGCAGTGTTGCGCGCATTGCACGGTGGGGAGCGTCCTTTTTTCTTTTTTCTTTTTTGTTCCGCTGTGCGCAGTGTCCACTGCGCGGCTTGTGTATCGCGCGCGGTTCGTACACATGGTCGCCGGGGGAGGGGGGGCGTGGCGGCCTTTTGGCAAGCTACTGACACAGGACGACGTGGGCGCATTGTTGAGCGCGCCAGTTTTTTCTGTTTTCGTATTTTCTCGGCTTGGTTGGTACTTGTCGAAGCCGAGGCTCCTATCAACTTAAAGTCAATGGTATGCAAATAAGTTGGCCTCGGCAACGCACCGCGCCTAGAAAAAAAAAGAGCGATGACGTGCGCACTGTAAAGGTAGCCATCGATTACGTGAATTAATTAGGGAGTAGTTTACATTTCCAACTTGCGCGAGGAGTGGTTTTGACGTACGAGTTCTGCTCATGTCAATCAGCCATAAACACGGAGGGGCTTCTTGCGCGCCGACTAGAAAGAAGCCGGAGTAGAAGACTCGGAGGTTATGATATACTCTTGACGCGGGTTTTTTTTTAACGTCTCCGAACACACATGACCGAGAAATTAGCGCCTGACTGGCGTCTGCATATGACAGGTTCAGGATAGGTAGAGCGCTCAGGGAATAATCTGTGCGGTGGTTTCCCGCCTACACGTTTGCGCAGTCTCGATCGTGCATTGGCTAATGTTCTGTGGTAGTTTCTTTTTCGATTCGAGGGATACGGGACAAGCTTTTGTCCTACAATGGGCGTGGTCAGGCTGCTGTTGCTGCTGATGAGTTACTTTCTCAACGTTGATAGAGGTTGCATATCGAATCAGACGCCATCCGCCAATAATACAGATTGGAAACAGCGTGCTGTGAGATTAAAAACAAGTCCTTATTTGCAGTTTCATTCATTTTTACCACTTCGACCTCATTCGCTAATTTTCGTTTTTTTTCTAACGCAAAAACAATTTTATCCTATCACCAATGACAAACGCTCAACACGGAAATGCGAGAAGTCTGCGCATGCGGGCTGATTTGTATTGGAAATCTTTTTGAGCGGGCGCGTGTTTCTGGCGGATCCATATTTGAGCTATGAATAACTCGCCCCCTGTCTCTGAAATGAGCAATCGAAAGGTCAAAACTCTGGTCGGTGTTTTGGAGCGCTCACGAGTCAGCTCTACGTCGTCCGAACAAACCCCTCCATTATGATCACTATAAGGCAGCAGGGCCGCTGGCGTTTATAATTAAACCACGCATATTCTAGACGACACAGTCTACTTTCTCTGCATTCGTTCATTGATCCGGCTTGACTCTGTCTCTTTCTGTCCATGCGTAAAGGCGCCATGGATCAACACCTTTCCACTGACTAAGGAGTTCAAGGTGTTCACACCGGTCATGCCATTACATTTATTACATCTGTGAAGTCATGCATCTATAGCGTACTTCCGTTGGAGAGTTTGGTTCAAGTTACGGTAAGTGCAGCTTCTGTTGCACATATTTTTAAGCAGAAAATGGCTGCAGGCGTAGGTTAGTTCCCTGGCGCCGTTCGTTTCTGGACAGCGAATGACCTGGGGCAGTCAGTGCCTTTACACAAGCGCTTTAAAAATAGTAACAATACTCCATTCAACTAATCGGACAGAATTACATTCCAACCCGCTTATAAGCTTAGCTAGCGTAGCTAGTGAGCGGAACCGGGCAGTCCAACGAAAAACATTACTTGCAAGTCGTGGAAAACCCCGGTAAGCGAAAGGAAAGGGAAACTAATGGGAATGCTACATTCTTAGATAATAAGCCAAAAACAGCATTTGTACACTTCGACTTGCAGACACCATTGAATTTCATACGAAGTAGAAAATAGCATCAGTAACATACGCGCAAAAAACAATCCTTGGTGGTGGTAGTGGTTTTTTATTAAAACAATAGTAAAAAGGAAGGAAAAGATTTTTGCTAGCCCCGGGGACTACTGATCCGGAGTTCCCGGGTTCGAACCCGACCGCGGCGGCTGCGTTTTTATGGAGGAAAAACGCTAAGGCGCCCGTGTGCTGTGCGATGTCAGTGCACGTTAAAGATCCCCAGGTGGTCGAAATTATTCCGGAGCCCTCCACTACGGTACCTATTCTTCCTTTCTTCTTTCACTCCCTCCTTTACCCTTCCCTTACGGCGCGGTTCAGGTGTCCAACGATATATGAGACAGATACTGCGCCATTTCCTTTCCCCAAAAACCAATTATTATTATTATTAGCCCCGGCATCTGCCATCGATACTGAAGCAGCTGAACTGGGGCAGCGGAAATAAAGGATAGCAGGCAGAATGGAGAAATGAAATGAAAGAGGTGAGGGGACAGGAAGAGATGATAGGGGGAGAAGTAATATGTACAGACTATTTACACATTAAGAAATGTGTCCAGGTTGTGCAAAAAAAAATTCTTCGTTCTTGGGGAAAGGAAAATGACGCAGTAACTGTCTCACTTATCTCGGTGGACACCCGAACCGCGCCGTAAGAGAAGCGATAAAGGAGGGAGAGAAAGGAAGTCGGAATAAAGAGGTGCCGTAGTGGAGGGTTCCGGAATAATTTCGACCACCTGGGGATCTTTAACGTGCATTGACATCGCACAGCACTCGTGCGGTTGCCTTTTGAGTTTCGCCTCCATCGAAACGCTGCCGCCACGGTCGGGATCGAACCCCGGTACTCCGGCTCAGTAGACGAGCGCCCTAACCACTCAGCCACCGCGGCCCTTATATTTCTTTTCTTGCCACTCGTACAGGTATATGAAAGGAGAAATTACCTGCCAGAATTGATCACTTCTGAAATTTTGCCTTGCATAATTATAAAAAGGCGGAGACACCCATTGCAAAGCAATAGAGCTCAGTGCCATACAATATTTTCTTCCCATTTTGTCCCACCCACATCGGCCTTCAAACCGGCTGGCCGATTCCGGAATAATTACAAGCCGCTTAACCGATGGCGAAAGACAAAAATATTCGATAGAAATTACTGAGTACTTAATAATAATAATAATTGGTTTTGGGAGAAAGGAAATGACGCAGTATCTGTCTCATATATCGTTGGAGACCTGAACCGCGCCGTAAGGGAAGGAATAAAGGAGGGAGTGAAAGAAGAAAGGAAGAAGAGGTGCCGTAGTGGAGGGCTCCGGAATAATTTCGACCACCTGGGGATCTTTAACGTGCACTGACATCGCACAGCACACGGGCGCCTTAGCGTTTTTCCTCCATAAAAACGCAGCCGCCGTGGTCGGGTTCGAACCCGGGAACTCCGGATCAGTAGTCGAGCGCCCTAACCACTGAGCCACCGTGGCGGGTTTATGAGTACTTACCTTACACAAACTTTCTTGGACAGTCTTTAGACTCCCCGTAGACTTTTGCTAATAAGGTGTATGGACTTTCCAGAGACAAGTGCTGCATACTAGTCTATAGACACGCAAATCATATAGACAGTCTATAGACAATCAATAGATTTATGGCGATGCACTTTTAGTAGACGTTTGTCTATAGAATATTAATAGACAAAAGGAAATTTCTATAGGAGGGCGGTGGAGTCTATAAGAAGTCTGTAGAAAATCTTTAGACAATTTCTATAACGATTTTTAAATAGTAGGGCCAGAATAAAAATAGCGAGCCACAGCACGCGGGGACGACGTGACGGATAATGATTACGCAGTGTAAATGTCGGCAACTTTCTTGCGCAGGCATCCAAAATGTTTTAAACAGAAAGAGAATCTGCTATACTTCAGAAGTGGGCCGAGTGTGTTCGAGGCTTTAGCGTAATTTCCACTGCTCGAGGGACCACCAGGCCTTGCATGCGCCACCGACTTCCCGAAGCCTTGCCCCCGCGCTTCACCCCACACATTTTAACGCCCCAGGAGGCGCCGTCGCCCTCGGCCGGTTTATTGCCCCCGCAATTCAGCGTGGTCGAATAAAGGCGGCCGACGACGCTGAGTGCCGGATATATGACCGGCAGAGGGGAGAGAGAGAGAGAGAACATTTGTCGTCTCCTCGCGCATTTGAGTCCTCTCTAAAATCCTGCTCTTCAACCGAAATCTTTTCTTCTTTATTATTTTTTTTCACGCACTTTGTCGCGCCCTAGGCACTGAACGTAATTCATGCCCACGGCCATTGCGGTATTTCGCAATTTCGCTGAGTTTTCCCCGCTGTAAATCAGCCACTTTTTTCTTAAAATTATGGGGATGCTTCGGCGTACATCGGAGCCAGCGATTATTCTTAATGGCAGCCGTTATTTTTTTCGCTTAGAAAGTGGACAAACAGGCTTCAGGAACTTGGGTCTGTTTTTCGGTCTTGTAAGCGGAATGTTGTATTTGTTCATTGTTGCCTCGTAATTGCACTCATATACTGCTTGCAGCTTCAAGGTAATATACAAAAAGAAGTCTCCCTTTACGATGGAGGCATTGTGGTGCTCGGCCGCTTCTGCTAATTTAAGAACCGCAGTGAGACGGAAAGTGAAGGCGCAGTCTATGAACGCAGCCCTTTCTTGTGAACTCCTCCAAGGGCTCGTGCACATATACGTTACCCCGCATGCGCTAGATAATGCGGTTTTATGAAATGCAAATTTATGATGACGCTTTATAATTGATCTTTATGGGAATGCAGACCACAGTGAAAATGGTCTATATAGTTTCTATATAATTATTATAGGACCTGTTGCCTTCCTATTTATATATACTTGTCTCTGTTCATAATCTATGGACTGTCAATAGACAGAAGTCTACTATAACTGTATGGCCAGAAGTCTATATATTGTATTGCAGGATTTGTATTGTCTACTGACTAGTGCATAGGATTTTCCATAAAAGTCTATAGACTTTATTGTCAAAAGTCTATGACAGTCTACACGCTGTCTAGAGAAATGTTTTTAAGCGCGGGCAGACAGTTACTGAATGTGTATGATCCCATCCCAGTGTCGGTCATTGGAAAGCTCCATTGAATTTACAGTACAGCAGTGGCATGTAAGGCACCGAACTGCGTAGACTTCCTTATTTTGCAAAGGTACGCATGTTTTTATTTGAAACATGATGTGTGTGCTTAGCATGCATTGAACATGCTATACTTAAGGGCGTTTGAGTTGCCATATCTTTAGCCGTATTGTGCCAGACGGCGTTGCGCACCGAGAGAAGCAAATAGGAAACGAGGTTTTACATTCGGGGTGCAAGCACGATCTATTTAACTTGAAGATCGGTGGAGTGAAACACAGCTGTCAGGAACGAACTATATGTTTGAGATATAGTCCGCGGCAATAGGGAGAGCGAAATTTTGAAACTGTCATCGGCCAGAGCCGCTTGAAACAGTGAAACTTAACGCATTTATTTATGCATCGAACAATAAACAGTTATGCCTTTAAAGTGGTTTGCACAAAGGCTGTTATATTGTTGCATCATGTCGTTAAGAAATCATGGCTGCACGATGGAACAGTGCAAGTCAGATTTTGGTTTTGCTTTTGGTTGCAGGTTTCGAAGTTTGACCCCCCCCCCCCCCCCGTCTTTTCTTTTTGCGAAGAGCAAGCATTGTGAATTCGGTATGTGAAGACTTGGAAGAAAAAGGCTATCTGAAAATTAATGTCGTGACTTGCGCAACTCTCAATTAACAGCCATCCATTGGGACAAAGCGAGGTTGGGGGCCGAATAACGAAGCGGTCTCAACATGAAAACGGTCAAAACATTCTGAAAATCTCAGCTTCTATTCGTCGGCCCTGACTGTATATGGTCACGGCAGACCAGTTGGAATGGGGCTTTGATCCTTTCGAAATTCGGCCCCATGTTTCGAAACTTACAGATCGAAGGAGGCAAGCGTACTCGGCTTAATTCTTTAGCTAAACAAATACCGAAGTGTGGTAGTGCGCTTGAAATGCTGGTTCTCCAGCGTACCATTCTCTGATACCATCCCAGCTAATCTTGCAGGAAGCGTTTTATGACCTAGCATTGTAGGAGTCTTAGTTTGGCCTTGAAATGCTGCAATTTTCTCCCTTTTACTTTTACTGCTTAACTCCCGGCGTAGTCTCACTTCGTAATCTTGCATTTTGCCGCCTCTGTACAGGAGGCCATTTGACTACTGTATTTTAACGGTGAAATGTCGTCGTCTGAAAATACGTCCCCGATACGAACAGCACCGCGATCCCGCGATTTGTACTCGCCTCCTATTTTTCACCATTTATCCTAAACCGTTACCAGAGTGTCTTCAAAGCTATTCAACCGCAGTTATGTCCCGTAACGTAGATGAAAATTTCCTTAATTAGACGAAACAAAATAGCTATTTCAGGCACTTTTTCTTCCCTGCATCCCAGTTTTAAAACTCCAGCACTTTGTAAGAAGCCAGATAATATCGGTTCTCAAAGTTCCTGGAAACCCCGAAAAAATTTCCACTACGCAAAATTTTACCCCTCAAATTCCCTGAAAAAAAAAGAAAAAAATTCCCAAATCGAATATCGCTGTTCAACCGTCGATACGGTGCCAGCAAACAGCCCATGCTTCACACTCGTTCACTAGAATGGATAGTCTGACCGGGAAAGGGAAACCGCATGACGGGAGGGTTGACCCGAGAGAGAACTTCTTCCGCGGTTCGTTGACGGCGCGCTGATTCCGATGGCGCACCGATTTGGGGGAAAAAGGGGACGCGGCCGCCGGCGTGACCCGACCGGCCGCGACCAGATCGAAGCACGCTTCCGCTTATAGCCGCCGGGGCGTTCGGTATATTCGTGTATACAAGCAGCGCGAAGATTCCCCGGTGCCTTTTTGATGCTTCTGCGTAGCAGCTGGTCACGCCACCACAGGATTGGGAGCGCTAGCGTGATGTAGGATTTCGGGACTCACACATTATTCCTTGTTTCGTTTACTGCTGGCTTCTGGCGGCTCGCCGTAGGCTCGTGCGCAGACATATAGAAAATGTTGCCCTGGCGACAAGCGTCGACTTGGGGGAAAGGAATGTGGAATTTCAGATCAAAATAGCAATACTTATAATAAATTGCACATCTCAAACCAAAAATTTTTAATTTTAACCCAACGTTTCGAAGCCGACTCGGCTTCTTTCTTCATCAGTGGTGACTGAGAGCTAGCTACTGCCCTCAGTCACTCCTGATGAAGGAGCCGAGTCGGCTTCGAAACGTTGGGTTAAAATTAAAAAATTTTTGGTTTGAGATGTGCAGTTTATTATAAGTCTTCAAACCCAACCAGAAAGGCAAATCTGTCAAAATGTTTAGCTTTCAAAATAGCAGTAGAATCAAAGTAGAACGGCAGTAAATAAACGAGCTAGGCCAGCCTACACCTCTACAAGAAAAAGCAAAAAGTAGAGTGGGTGGGAGCTAGGTAATCAGCCCAGTTCAATATACATCTCCTTAGTTCTTTCTAATCATGTGTGCAACACATTACTGCTCAGTGACTTCACAGTTTGAACGTTTTTTGCAAGTTTTGTTATTTTTGACACCGTTGTTTTGTTTATGATGCTTACGCCCAATCATATTAGCATTTATGCACTGTGTGCAAAAAATTTATAAGGGCGAAGGTACCCTCTAAAGTTGCCTTCTGACGAGCTTCTTATCCCTGCTCATTGTGCTCGTTTCCAACGAAATGAAGCAGGTGTGTTTGGAATATAACTGAGCTGCTCCGTAGTGTAAAAAGCGACCGCAGAAGATGCTTAACTTGAGCCGGCGTAGCAACATTTTGGCGTAACAACTTTATTGAGACGAGCTAATTACGACGTCTTCTTAGACGCCGTCGATGGAAGTAGTTCCCTCTTCACGGAACCCATATGCTTCCCTAGCTGCCTGGCCCCTGGAGATAAGGGCGCGCTGGTCTTCCAGGGCGGTATGCTGAGCTTAGCAGACGCTTCTGGAGACACGACAGAGGGAAACAATTATTATTATATATGTTCATTCGCTTAGTCCAAAGTGCTCACCGCTGTTTTTTTTTATTTTTATTTTTCAAAAAGCCGCCACGATGGCTTAGTCGTTATGGTGCGGGGCTGCTGATACGAACGACGCGGGTTCGACCCCGGTGCCGGCGGTCGCGTGTGGAGGGAGACGGTGAAGTACAAGAGGCCCGTGTACTGTGCGATGTCACTGCACGTTAGAGAACCCCAGGCGGTCGAAGTTTCCGGAGCCCTTCACTACGGCGTACCTCATAGCCTGAGTCGCTTTGGGACGTTAATTCCCATAAGATCAAAATCAAATATTTCTTATCAAAGAAACGTTCGCTGTGCGATGTCAGTGCACCTCAAAGATCCCCAGGTGGTCTTAATTATTCCGGAGCCCTCCACTACGGCACATTTTTCTTCCTTTCTTCTTTCACTCCCTCATTTATACCTTCCCTTCTGACGAATTAAATGTTTTCCAATCCAATATACCTTCCCTTACTGCGCGGTTCAGGTGTCCGCCGATATATGAGACAGATACTGCGCCATTTAGTTTCCCAGAAACCAATTATTATTGTTATTATTCTTATCAAAGGGGATGCTGTTGATGTATGCTGTAGAGAAAAAGTTAACGGTTGATGAATGCTATTGATGCAGAGCGGAATGCGTTAGCATGTGGGCTCCGGTTTCGTGAGCGATTTGTTTTCAAGAACTGAATTTATTCACAGCAAAGGTAACTCAAGTTTCGCCCTGACAAATTGTTTCTTTGTATGCTTTCGAATTATTTTACTTCAATTCCAATGCTCCCAATTATATTCTTAAGTTAAATTACAATTTGCAATCCAATTCTTCTCTCAACCGCGGCTGCTGCGTTTTTATGGAGGAAAAACGCTAATGCGCCCGTGTGCTGTGCGATGTCAGTGCACGTTAAAGATCCCCAGGTGGTCGAAATTATTCCGGAGCCCTCCACTACGGCACCTCTTCTTCCTTTCTTCTTTCTCTCCCTCCTTTATCCCTTCCCTTACGGCGCGGTTCAGGTGTCCAACGATATATGAGACAGATACTGCGCCATTTCCTTTCCCCCAAAACCAATTATTATTATTATTATTATTATTATTATTATTATTATTAATATTATTAATATTATTATTATTATTATTATTATTATTATTATTATTATTATTATTATTATTATTATTATTATTATTATTATTATTATTATTATTATTATTATTATTATTATTCCAATTCTAACTCTGATATTAATTCAGGTTGCAATTCTTTCATTTCCAATTAAACTTTTTCAATTCATAATAATATTTGTTTTTTTTGGGATGGGAACGAAATGGCACAGTATTTGTCTCATATTTCGTTGGACACCTGATCCGCGCCGTAAGGGAAGGGATAAAGGAGGGAGTGAAAGAAGAAAGGAAGAAAGAGATGCCGTAGTGGAGGGCTCCGGAATAATTTCGACCACCTGGCGATCTTTAAAGTGCACTTCCATGTGTTTGGCTGCCCTCTCCAGCCGGCCCTGAGCGTCGACGCCGGTAGGCGAGACGCTGACACGACGCCGAGGAAGCGCTGCCTTGTGGTTGCCGCTTCATACATCGCACAGCACACGGGCGCCTTAGCCTCTCGTCTCCATCGAAACGTGGCCGCGCGGTTGGGTTCGAACTCGGAAACTCCGGATCAGTAGCCCAGCGCCCTAACCACACAGCCACCGCGGCGGGTTCTTGGACAACAGACGCCGGATTTGCGTTCGCATGGCTGCTTAATTCTGACACTTTAAAACTGTGTGTAATGGGAACGCTGTGCCTGCTTTATGTCACAAATGCTGCTCGTACCTGTGTTTGTTGACTGCCGGGGCGTTGAGGCAGGAAAACTACATGGCGCGTAGTTCGTGGCCCCTTTGACGGCGTTAGTTGTTGTAGTCTGGTATTACCTGCAGCTTAATAGCGTTCCGGTGGCGTTTCATCCAGCACGCGAAATGCGTACCTCTGAGTTCTTACCCACATATATGCAACGATGTATACACAGAACAATGCCGTTCGCGCAACAAATCTGAGGAGCGCCTTCAGCTGCAGCAGAGGACCCAATGTGCGCCGCCTCTGGTCCTCTCGGACGTCCGTCAGAGTGCTCGCTCGTGAATCTTGTAGAGCTCATCTCTTGGGCACTTGTTTCTGGCTTCCGCGTCGTATATAGTCGTCGGCGTTGTCGGCGTAACAGCCCACCTGACAACGGTGGCAGGTGGCGTTTCTCTTTGCTGCTGCCTGCCACGGGGCTTCCAAGGGAAGATACCGGAGGATGGCTTGCAGCGTTACACGCCGCCTGTCAGCTAACTAAAGTACACGAAGAGCTGCGTTAAAATTACAAATCAGATCCTCTCTTTCTGTCCCCTCACCTCTCTTATTTCATTTCTCCATTCCGGCTGCTATCCTTTATTTCAGCTGCCCCAGCGATGGAGGAGAAATGCAGACGACGTCCATGTGCTGCGCGACATCAATGCTCGTTGATGAACCTCAGGTGACCGCAATTAATCCGGAATTCTCCACAGCGCCACAACTTACTGCATTTTTTCATTACCACCTTCGTCTCCTCCATCAGTGAATGGGTGTGCGACGATTACTGGATTCTTAATTATCTCGTGAAGCATATATCTATTTCGCAGTTTTGCACGCGTGTGCGATCTGGAGCCACGAGGGTCAAGCTAGTCTTCCGTATGTTCTGGAACATATCTGTTGGCTTTGTGCTTTCGGGGCAGGGTCGTCTGCCTTTGGGCTCATGCAACGACTCGCATCCACTCTAGAACACGTTATTTGATGGTTGTGCCATTATGGTGCCGTAGTGCAGGGCTCCGGAGTAATCTATCTCACCTGGGGATCAATAAAGTGCACTGAGATAGCATGGCTTCCGTGCACTGTGCGATGTCAGGGCACGTTAAAGATCCCCAGGTGGTCGAAATTATTAATTCCGGAGACCTACACTACGGTACTTTATCTGTTTCTTCTTTCACTCCCACCTTCTATATTCCCTTACGCGTGGTTCGGGCGTCCACCGAGGTCTGAGACAATTACTGCGCCATTTTCTTAAAAAAAAAACAGTTTTCATCGCCAGAAGGAATATTTGGTGGTGACAGAGTGACAGTTTTACGACATCGATGTAACATGAAGGACGTTAAAGCGCGCGCCAAAAAGCTTATTTCATAGCCGCTCGACAAAAATTCTACATCTCAAACTGGTCATCGCTGCTAGTTGCACACGCTTAGCTGCAGCAGCCTTGGTACGGCTCTCGTATAAAGAAAATATTTATTGCTGTACAGGTTGTGGTTCGAACCCGACCGCGGCGGCTGCGTTTTTATGGAGGAAAAACGCTGAGGCGCCCGTGTGCTGTGCGATGTCAGTGCACGTTAAAGATCCCCAGGTGGTCGAAATTATTCCGGAGCCCTCCACTACGGCACCTATTCTTCCTTTCTTCTTTCACTCCCTCCTTTATCCCTTCCCTTACGGCGCGGTTCAGGTGTCCAAAGATATATGAGACAGATACTGCGTCATTTCCTTTCCCCAAAAAACCAATTATTATCATTATTACAGGTTGTGGGGACTTTGCCTCACGACGTCTTATTTGGTTTGCTTTCCCGCGTTGCATCCTCCAACAGCCTCTCCTCAAGGAGGGGCGCGCCCCGTACCTGTGTTTGTTGGCTTTTGGAGGCAACAAACACCAAGTTAGTTACTTAACTTACCCAAGTTAGTTACATAACTTACACGGGAGGGCGCCGACGTCGCAGCGACATGAGCGCCACGGCCGGCGTGACTGCTGCGCGTGCGCGGGAGACCACTCTTTTCGGCTGGGGAACGTCGACGCGCGCTGACGTTCAGGCGCGACGCTTCGCTCTCCGCCAGCGGGGCGAGGCCTCGTGGGGAGGAACGTTCTCCCGCATCTCGTCCCGTCCGGCTTCGGAGTTTCTTCTTGCCCTATAACGTGGGTGAACATTCGCTCGTAACATTGCTGGCGAGTCGGACGCCCTCGATTCTTTAGCGTATTTTGTTGCTAGCTGGCGTTATTGTTGCTGTTGTGTCAGCCAGAGTGTCGTTCCTTTGTCTCCCTCAGAGCAAGGCCCGCCGTTGCCGGCGTGCGCTCGTTAGCGTACCCAATCGCGCGGTGGGGCCCGGGTGCTTTTGAACCGTGTCAGCCGCGGTAAAACGGGGAAAACGTATTTATCTTCCCTATTAAAAACCCCACAAGGTAGAGGGTAGGGAAGAGGAGCGTGGCGTCCTTAGTCCTGGACTCTATTGGCCTAAGCTGCTGCCCTTTCTCGTTCGATAAGCTAACGCTGACGTCCTTCGTCCTATCTAGACAGTGCCGCATCTCACCCCTCAGCTGGCTGAGTTATAGTATCAAGGTTTTTGTAGCGATAGCTGCATTACGGTAGTATTTCGAGCCTTCAGCGTGGTGGTGGCGGCGCCGCCACGTGGTCACGTGGTTGGTCACGTTACCAGCTTCGTGGTGCGGAACAGCTGCTGATACCGGCGGCGCGGCGCGCCGGCGAAACCAAGTTGCAACAGCTGTGCGCATGCTCCGTGTCAAGTGGGACGAAGATGAAGGAGGAACGCCCAGCGAGACGGAGCGGCAAAAGACTGACTTCGCATTTCGACTGAGCAAGTTCCACTCGGCCAGCTGTAGCTATCGCGTCACTCCAGGTTTAACCAGCGCTAAACCACGCCAATTTTTTTTAGCCTGGTTCATTTGCTTGGCTCGGGATGGCCGACTCGAAGCGGCATGCTTGACGGGCTTTGCAGCGCCCTGTTTTGACGGACGCCCTCGCTCAGGCAAAAGATTAGCCGCATGCAGGATGTTCTTACGTGTTGAGCAGCGGTCTGCGTTGCACATAATTCGCCCTCCCCTTTCACTAGTCACCGTTTTCAAGTTGTGTCTTCCACTGGGGTCAATTGCCTCTTTTACACGGCGCCTCAGCGGCAGTACCTACTTGGTAATAGTATGCTTGCGAGCTAAAGTTTTGCGGAGTAACTGAGCGTACAGGGCGTCGCTCGGCCAGGAGCCCTGTTCCAGTTATCGGCAGTTCGCGGTAACCAATCTTTATTTTTGGTCCTTTTAGATCGATGGAGCGCTGGTATACAGCAGCATTTCTTTTAAATCAGGAGCGGACGGTGATTGTCGTCTAGCTATTAATTCCTATCAGGTTTTCTTAGAGCTTAACTACTCCCTCTCTCTTCTCCCACCAATCCTCTCATCTTTTGTTTCCATTCTCTCGCATGGATGGATGGATGGACGATAGGAGCGCCCCCTTTCAAACGGGGTGGTGGCAGTTGCCGACATGCTCGGCTCTTTTCTTAATTCATTTTTTCTTTATATTTCGGTAACGGGGCTATAAATCGATCTATAAATTGTGACTTCCACTTGTGACTTTCGCATACCACGCAATTTAGATAGACGTGATCGTAATTGCCTGCACCGAATTCGCCTGGACGTTGCCTTCGCTAAATTCTATCTTCATAAAATTGGTGCATCAAGTATTCTTCTGTGCCCGACATGTGGTATGCGCGAGGATCTTCAACACTTCATCTGCCGCTGTCAAATATTTATTAACCATCGCAAGGCACTGTTATGTGTGTTAGGACTGCGTCAGGACTGCGCCGTGCACTTGGAGCATGCCCTTAGGCCGTGGAGTGATGCAGCTTCGGCTGCGAGAGGGAAAAAAGCATTATTAGTGTTTCTTAGGGACACGGGCTTGATGGACAGTCTTTGACATTCATATGTGTTTTTGTGAGTGCATGAGTGTTGAGTATGCTCGACTTCACCTTTCACTCTTTAAAGTCTCTTTAAAGACTAAAAGTCTTTATGAGTTTTTAAAAGTAGACTAAAGTCTCTCCTCCTCCTCCTATAAATCCACCATTTTCTTTAAATAGATTCTTAATCATGCACTTGTAACGTTGTCACCTCTCTGATTTTGAGCCACCAATCTTCCAGATGCTTTTTGCTAACTTCCACCGCAGATCCATTCACATCACCATTGTTATCTCTAAACTCTAGGGCCTCAGTGAGAGTGGCTGTGCGTTGTTACGTTTGGAGACGCCAACATGCCAAGAATATTAAAGCCACTGGGAATCATCAATCTACCGAGGCTTCAAAGGGCCCTCGATGTGGTTGCAGCGCTACGAGTGCAGGTGGTGGCGTCTACAAGGGTCCTCCCCCCCCCCCCCCCCCCCCTGCTTTTTACGGGGTGAAACGGCTCCCCGCTGTCTGAGAACGGCTTTAGTGAACCTGTCTTTTGTTCTCAACGCCGGACCCACCCGGGACCTTTTTCTCCCGGAGGGGACGACGGGGGAGCCGTTGAGCGGCGGAACTGCAAATCAGCCGTGACAAATGCGGCCGGGTTTGGCTAAGCCAACGTCTCCGGAATCTTCATGCTTCGAAAACAACTTCGACTTAGACTGTGCTTTCCCACACCCATACGTGAAAGCTTCTGCGAACTGCGGTGGGATCCATTCGCCCCCACGCTACCGCTGTGAAGTGCAGGTGACTGACCTTCGACGCTCTCAATGGGACCCCCTTCGGGCTATTCATCACTGAAGCCTGGACAGCGTGGACACTAATCTGCCAGAAGTGGCAAGAGTGTGGGGCTAGGGGCGGACCCGGAAGACTGGACACGTGATCTACATCACAGTGATTCGACGCATTTTTAATGAACTAGATTCCCCAACTAGGGACCTGGGGACAGCGGACCCTATTTAAGCAGCGATCTGGCGTGTGTTCGCCAGCTCCCGATTCACTCTTTCAATCTTTGTATAAATGTAAATAAACCCTTCAGTCTCTCCTTCACCTCGAAGACCCTCTCATCTCTTCGTCAACCCCACTACAGCAGTCTCCCGATCCGGAACCCGGGGACACCGACCTTGGCGAGAGACGGCACAGGCGAACCAGGGGCCTACACCTAACAACTGGTTGGCAGCGGTTGGATCGACCATGCGGCGTGGTGTTGCTTCTGTGGGTGAGTGCTTGAACTTTGCTTGAGATTCGCCAGGCTTCAAATGTTTGGGTTAATACTTTGAACTGCTGGGAATTGAGGGAAGTTGATCCTTGAGTCTGAGTGCGTGTAGCTCACGGCAACAGTTCAGCAAAGTCAAGGCTCGGAGCAGTAAACATGGATCTAATGAAGTTGCCAAGGACAGATTTGCTGTCATTGTGCGAAGAGTTGGGTGTAGACGTAGGGGTTAAGATCAAAAACTCGTACATTTGCAAATTGCTCTTGGAAACCGCCGAGGAAGGAATAATTATTGATACATGGGAACTCCTCAATGCAGAGCGAAAGAGGAAGGAAGATGAGCGAAAGAGAAAGGAAGATGAGCGAAAGCAAGAGGAAACTGAGCGAAAGAAAGAGGAAAATGAGCGCCAACGGCTAGCGGCCGAGCGAGAGGAACGGGAGCTCAGTAGGTTGCAGCTTGTGCATGAAATGAAGAAACTGGATGATGAGATCTCGAGAGGCAAGACTCCAGAGAGAGTGAGTCAGGCCGGATCGTTCCAGTTGGACAGACGTGACGACGTAAAACAGTACTGTGAAAGAGCGCATAACCTGCATGAAGATTGCGGACCTGTAATGTTGAAACGCTGTATCGAAAGCCCCGCGTCGACAGAGGACGAAAGCTCCATTGCAGGCGAGCAGGGCGTTTCAGGGGTAAGCGCTCAGGCCGATAAGCGGGCGGTGGAGGACTGCCTTCAGGGAAACGAACTGCCCAACTCGGGGGCAGCGGAAGGTCCGTCTGTCAGCGGTGTGGAGCTGACACTGACCTGCGAAGGCAAAGCGGCCAGTTTGCAATTGGATGAATGTCTCCGAGGTGCCTCTGTAAAACTAGATCAAGCTAGTTGTGATCAGGAGACACAAACGGAAGTGTCTAAGCGTAAAAACAGGAAGAGGGCACCGACCAAGAAAAAACTGTTGAAATGCCAAGCCCTAAATGCAGGAGCGCAGACAGGTGCTAACGTTAGCACAGATAAAATTGCGGCAGAAGCGGAAGAAAAGACTTCCCGCATAGGACCTTGTAATTTTGCAGCTAAAGTTACTGGTCAGGAGGCACGCGCAGATGCTTCTGAAGGTGACCGCAGTAACAGAAAGAGAAAAACGCGTCTACCAAGCAGAACAGGAGCGAGGTTCTTGAAAGGGCATCGGCCAGCATTAAGACCCAGACAACCCCGACCTGACAGAAAGGCGGTAAAGAAAAAGGCAAAAAAGTGGCAGGAAAGATCAGAGGGCGCTAGGTTGCGGTACACCCGGCGCATGCGAGCTCGGGGGTCGAGCAATAGAGACCACGCATGCAGGCGGGTTCGGCGCCCACAATTGACAAGGATGGGTCCTTCACTTTCCGCACTATATTCGAGGAAGCGCGCAGGGCGAAAGGGTAGGCGGGCTTGCTTGGGGCGAGAACAGAGAGCAGCTTCTCGCTCCGGTCGCTGTCCGTCGCGCGGAATCGGTTATCGGCACTGCATGGGCTACCAGGGCCTTTTGAGCGCATCGAGGGGCTGTGGAGAGGACAGTAGCGATCAGGAATATCTTCTTTCAGTTGCCCTTTGTCACGAGTTGACAGTCGTACAATCAGTCGGAGCGCGACCCCGGCGGGCGCGGCTGAAGGACTAATCCTTTCGACGCGGGGGTGGTGAGCCATGTTTGACCCCGCGTAGCAATTCGAAGTAGCTGTTTTTTTATTTATTCCTCTTTTTGTGTGTGCGTGTAAAAACGAGGAAGGAAATGCTACTTTGTTTAACGTTAAAGATTTGGATTTGATCAGGTGTTGCTGTTTTCTTAACAGTTAGATCAAGGTTATTGTGCCATTCAGTAAGAAAGGACATGTGTTAATTTGGGATGCTACCGAGTGATAACGGCACTCACAGGAGGGCAGCGAACATAGTTCTTGAGCAGTCGTTGAACTCTGCGTGATAGAGCCAGCAGAGAGCGACTACACCTCCCCGCTGATACTCGTGGAGGCACCAGGCAAAGATCCGCGACCTTGCGTGGACTACAGGAAGCTGAATACCATAACGAAGGACCAGCTGTACCGAATACCGAACATCGAAGAAAGAATCGAGACAGTTAGCGCGGCACAGAACATCTCCACCCTTGACCTAGTGAGAGGGTACTGGCAAGTCCCCCTCTCAGAAAGCGCGAGTCGGTATGCAGCATTTATTTCTCCCATGGGGGTATTCCGACCTTTGGTGCTCAGTTTTGGGCTAAAGAATGCACCTTTTAGCTTTTCAAAGCTAATGGACATCATCCTCAAGGACATGCAGGATTTCGCGCTGCCTTACCTTGACGATGTGGCCATTTTTTCTAACTCTTGGGAAGACCATGTTTCCCATCTCAGGAGGGTACTGACGAGTTTGAGGGACGCTGGGCTAACCATTAAGGCCGAAAAATGTAGTTTTGGCTGCTCGCATGTCACCTATCTTGGTCATGTTGTCGGTAGAGGGACGAGGAGACCGTCAGACCTCAAGATAGCCCCTATCGCTGAATTCCCGCAGCCCCGAACTAAGACGGATGTACGGTCATTTCTCGGTCTGGTGGGGTACTACCAAAGGTACATACCCAACTATTCACAGCTAGCAAGTCCTTTGACCGATGCGCTTCGCAAAGAAAAGCCGAATAGCGTTATCTGGGACGCAGCAAAAGAAATTTCGTTTCAGAACTTGAAGAGCGTGCTGGTTTCGCGGCCCGTGTTACGCGCGCCGGACTACAGCAAGGAATTCGTGGTCCAGTGTGACGCCAGCGACCGGGGTATGGGGGTCGTATTAAGCCAAGTCGGAGACGACAATGAGGAGCACCCTATCCTTTATGCCAGCAGGAAGTTAACCGTAAGGGAAGAAGCCTACAGCGCTTCGGAAAAGGAATGCGCTTGTCTGGTTTGGGCCGCACAGAAGCTAGCCTGTTATGTTTACGGGGCGAAATTTACTTTCGAGACAGATCATTGTCCGCTTACATGGCTGCGTCAAATGTCGCCCAAGAATGGCCGCTTGCTTCGATGGAGTCTAGCTCTCCAGCAATATAACTTTTCTGTGCGATACAAAAGGGGCAAATGTCATGGCAATGCCGACGGATTGAGCAGGTTATTCCCATAATTGAGGTATCCGTTCGGTGGCAATTCGGTGCCTTTTCGTATTTTTTTTAGGTGCTAGTTAGCTTTGTTTTGGCGTGGTGTCCTATTATCCTTTTTCTTTTGCTTCCAAATTTGCCACCTCTCTTCAAGCCGTGTTCGGCGAATCGGGCTTTGGCAGCGAATTTGGCAGACATGGAAGCTGTTCTTAGTAGCCGAGATTACTGCTGTCAGCTACAAAATTTTGTGCTTACGTTTACATTGACAATGCAGTAGTATTGCAAAACAGCCTGGCGGCTCTCGGGTGAATTTCGTGCACTGCCTGGGGAGTGGCGCCATGTTGAGTGGCTGATTTCGACTAATGCCTCCGTTGTCCGAGGTTTAGGACTCTACTCTGTGCTTGCAGACAAGATGAAGAAGGGCCTCCCACGCTACAACTCAAGTCATCTCTCCTCGACCAGTGATTGTGACCACTGGCCGATCGAGATTGTCCTGGCCGCGGAGGAGCTGTTACGTTTGGAGACGCCAACATGCCAAGAATATTAAAGCCACTGGGAATCATCAATCTACCGAGGCTTCAAAGGGCCCTCGATGTGGTTGCAGCGCTACGAGTGCAGGTGGTGGCGTCTACAAGGGTCCTCCCCCCCCCCCCCCCCCCCCCCCTGCTTTTTACGGGGTGAAACGGCTCCCCGCTGTCTGAGAACGGCTTTAGTGAACCTGTCTTTTGTTCTCAACGCCGAACCCACCCGGGACATTTTTCTCCCGGAGGGGACGACGGGGGAGCCGTTGAGCGGCGGAACTGCAAATCAGCCGTGACAAATGCGGCCGGGTTTGGCTAAGCCAACGTCTCCGGAATCTTCATGCTTCGAAAACAACTTCGACTTAGACTGTGCTTTCCCACACCCATACGTGAAAGCTTCTGCGAACTGCGGTGGGATCCATTCGCCCCCACGCTACCGCTGTGAAGTGCAGGTGACTGACCTTCGACGCTCTCAATGGGACCCCCTTCGGGCTATTCATCACTGAAGCCTGGACAGCGTGGACACTAATCTGCCAGAAGTGGCAAGAGTGTGGGGCTAGGGGCGGACCCGGAAGACTGGACACGTGATCTACATCACAGTGATTCGACGCATTTTTAATGAACTAGATTCCCCAACTAGGGACCTGGGGACAGCGGACCCTATTTAAGCAGCGATCTGGCGTGTGTTCGCCAGCTCCCGATTCACTCTTTCAATCTTTGTATAAATGTAAATAAACCCTTCAGTCTCTCCTTCACCTCGAAGACCCTCTCATCTCTTCGTCAACCCCACTACAGCAGTCTCCCGATCCGGAACCCGGGGACACCGAACTTGGCGAGAGACGGCACAGGCGAACCAGGGGCCTACACCTAACAGCGTGCATCGACATCCAGATGGACGCCACCACGTTGGAGAATAAGATGTTTAACTGTTTTTACAGATTTACCGCACACTGCACATATGTCATCTTCTTGGTTATCCTCTTGCTTATATTCCTGGCCCACTAACGGCACGCCATCTAGCAGCCAACCGTGTTACTAGGCGAGAACACGCAGTGGCCACAAATCGGGGGATCCGTCGCTAGACACGCGGCGCAACTGAAAAAAAAAGGAAGGATGGGAGAGAAGGCATGATCCCCACTGGGGTCCTCATTGAGCTCTTGATGGCAGGTCATCATTCTACACTCGAAAACGTCACTGGCGGATGGGAGGGAGGGGAATGCGTGTTACCCTCTCGATGAGAGTGCAGTAAAATGGTCGTGTGCGCGCTTCACCCCGAGCGCCATCCCCGCGAGCTCCGCTAGGGTGCGCGTGGCGTGAGCGGTTGGAAAAGCACGCTGCACGTGCTCGCAATTCTCCAGGCACGTGGCACTCGCGGTCGCACCACGCAGTGGGGTCCGCAGATAACGAGACCCTCGGCGCTGGCGGTTTGGTCTCCCCACCATTCCCACTTGCACGTGTGGGGTTTGCCCTCCGCGGAGTCGGGCGGGTGGGGACATATAGACGGGAAGATCCCGACCGCAGACCGCAATTTGCTGCGGTTTAGCGCTCTTGATCCACGAGGACGTGTGCCTCCCGTGCTAGCAATGAGCGGTATTAGGACGGCTTGGGCATGTCCCGATGCCGCTGATAAATGGCTTTTCTTCTTTCTTATCTGCCTCTTCTTTTTTATAACTAGCTATTCTCTTTCCTAGAGAATGCCTTTCTTCTTTGCAGAGCAGTAGTTTCTCGACTGAAAATGGCCGGGCATTATTTCTGTCTTTGAGCTCTCACATTTCTATTATAGTGAATGCTCTTACGTTTATGGGAAGTGTGAATGACCTGTAATGTTACGTGAAAAAAAAAAACGGTCAGAAAAAAAGCACACACACACAGAACAAAATGACGGAGTGATGACACATGGGAGGATTTTTTTTTTGTTAATTTGCACTTTAACAACCTTTATGCGTGGTTATGAATTTCGATATTCATCGTGTGCTATGGAATGATCCCGTAATCCGTAGGTGGCGCGGCATAGCGCTTCGTACTGCTGCGGCGAATTATTGCCATGTAACGCATCTATTGCTGTTAGTATTTTCAGGCGCACTCACAGCGCCTCGATGTTTCCATGCAAATAAATAAAAGAAAGCCTCTCACACTTTTCGCTGCCACAAGGGGATAAGTGTTAAGTATAGCTGCACCGCACCTCCGTGAAGACCCCCCTACCGAGGCCAAGAGCGAACAATAATCATGGCCCGCATGGCTCGCATGGCGCAGGTTTACCTCGATAGCACTATCATTGATCAAGAGGTGGATGAAACTATACTCTGTCGTGATGCACTACCACACGGAGGCCTTTTCTCTCAGAAGTGCCCTGTGAAGTTGTTGGTGTAATAAAATGCTTGAATTTAATGAAACCCACTGGCCTTCACTTTCACGCTCCGAGACGCAAAAATCGTGTTTTCTTTTGGTGCAATTTTCTTATGGTGCGGTTCGAACCCGACCGCGGCGGCTGCGTTTTTATGGAGGCAAAACGCTAAGGCGCCCGTGTGCTGTGCGATGTCAGTGCACGTTAAAGTTCCCCAGGTGGTCGAAATTATTCCGGAAGCCTCCACTACGGCACCTCTTTCATCCTTTCTTCTATCACTCCCTCCTTTACCCTTCCCTTACGGCGCGTTTCAGGTGTCCAGCGATATATGAGACAGGTACTGCGCTATTTCCTTTGCCCCAAAACCAATTATTATTATTATTATTATTATTATTATTATTATTATTATTATTATTATTATTATTATTATTATTATTATTATTATTATTATTATTATTATTGTTATTATTTTCGTGCCGTGCAGTTCAGTTTTCGAGCAGAAGTCTCTAGCGGCGGCTGCATGCTTTTGGCACCTGTTCCGAGGCCAGACACTATAGTGAGAGAGCGGTGAGCCGTGCAGAGACCGACTATTCTGCGAATTCACCATGTTGAGAAATTGTTCCCTGTAGGTAGTCAATAATAAGGGTTGCGTTTTGCGGGCAGGAAGTGACAGGACGAAAGCGGCTGAGTTCTAGTGGGCAAAGACCAAACGCAACACAGTTTGGCTGTACACTTATAGGCAATGTGCGAGAACAGAAAAAAAAGTAATCCTTCCTGTCGGCAAACTCACTACACGTGACAAGCTCATACTGTTTTCAGTCGCAAGATTGCGAGGCGAACGTGGATAGCCTGTTCATATGCCTATTTCGATCACAGGCTCATATGCGACACAGTGTTGTGCAACAACAGTTTTATTGGGAATTCCTTTAGGGCAGACGCTATCACCGCCGTGGTAGGAGTGTGCACTCTTGCGAGCTGTGCGGCGTTGCTATCGCTTCGGGCACAGAGAAGCTTCTGAAAGAACCTTGAGGCCTTCAACGTAACCGGTAGGCACCGCACAAACAGCTTTGTCACCTACGGCGACGCTACCTTAACCAGGGTGCCAGCAACGCGAGCTGCCACCGAGGACCGCCCGACGCATCTGCCGCAGGTCAGCGGACGGGGCTGGCGCCGCTAACCGACCCGGATTCCCCTCGTTGGAAGGCCGCAACGCGGATGTCACGCTTTATAGACAAAGGGCTCTCTCTCCTCTTCATCCGACAAGAGAGGGCAACCATCCTCGTTCGTAAGAGCTCAGCGCTTTCCGCGGTGCGAACCCTTGCTTGTTGTGTTGGCAGCTGTTGTCGCTTGTGCTCTCTCTGATCGCCATCGGAGTTTTGGACGCCCCAAAAGTGTTGCGACTCGAAACAATGGCTGTGCTGCCCTCCGACCGGTTTGTTTCTGGCTGTTGCTTTCGGTGACATGTTCTAGAAATGCCGGCTGCCTAGTTCAGTGCACTCCGAAAAGGCGTTGCCACACTGTGGCTTGACTGCCGCGCCTGCCAGTTTTACTCGAGCGTAAAGCACGGGCGATACGCGCCGCAGTAACCGATTGCAGAAGCGAAAGAGAGGTGGAGGAAATGTGTCTAGTTCCGCAAACTTGAATATGTCTAGGTATTTAAAGACACTTCAAGGCTGGAGTGTCAGAAAGGCCTCCAAACACTTGGCAGTGCAGAATTTATTGTATTTTATTCTCGCCTAGCCGCTGTTACGCAACAACGTATGAAACGCGGTCGTATCCACCGAATCCTCAGCCAGCCCTAAGCTCTATGCCCCACCTCCGCATTTTTCATTAAAACCATTCCATCATTTTTGATCGCTCGCTCGCTCGCTCACTCACTCACTCACTCACTCACTCACTCACTCACTCACTCACTCACTCACTCGCTCACTCGCTCACTCACTCACTCACTCACTCACTCGCTCACTCACTCACTCACTCACTGATTCACTACCTCACTCGCTCACTCACTCACTCAACTCACTACTTCACTCGCTCAACTCACTCCACTCACTCACTCACTCACTCCACTCACTCACTCACTCACTGATTCACTACCTCACTCGCTCACTCACTCACTCAACTCACTACTTCACTCGCTCAACTCACTCCACTCTCTCACTCCACTCACTCACTCACTCACTACCTCACTCGCTCACTCACTCAACTCACTCGCTCACTCACTCAACTCACTCACTCCACTCACTCACTCTATCACTCACCCACTCACTCCACTCGCTCACTCACTCACTCACTCACTCACTCACTCAATCACTCCACTCACTCACTCACTCACTCACACTCACTCACTCGCTCACTCACTCACTCACTCGCTAACTCTTACTCACTCACTCACTCACAAGTCAGTGATAACAGACAACATAATAAGTAGCGTGGATAGTCAGCAGAGAAGCTTGGTTCTATCCCAACCACTCCTGTATCGCAGTGGAAAAGCGGCAATTATACAATATATGCCACAGAGCCAAATACTTCTGGAAGAAAACTTTCCTTTTGTCTTCGACGCCTATCAGCAGCGGCCCGGCTCTCCCCCTCCATAGAAAACGGCTACGCCACCACCGTCTTGCCCCGCCGCGGTGGCTCAGTGGTTAGGGCGCTCGACTACTGGTCCGGAGTTCCCGGGTTCGAACCCGACCGCGGCGGCTGCGTTTTTATGGAGGCAAAACGCTAAGGCGCCCGTGTGATGTGCGATGTCAGTGCACGTTAAAGATCTCCAGTTGGTCGAAATTATTCCGGAGCCCTCCACTACGCCGCCCCTTTCTTCCTTTCTTCTTTCACTCCCTCCTTTATCCCTTCCCTTACGGCGCGGTTCAGGTGTCCAACGACATATGAGACAGGTACTGCGCCATTTCCTCCCCCCCCCCCCAAAAAAAAACTATTATTAAAAACCAACCACCGTCTTGCCTCCCAATTATTATATACACACGGCAGAGCACTGCCTCTTCGCGCATGCGCAACGCGCGGCGCAACCCTGCCGCTCCTCACGCGGCGCGCCCCGGCTGCGCGCTATGACGTCACATGCTGCACACCTGTTGCTTCCCGACGGCGCGTCAGCTGCGCGTTATGACGTCACATGCGGTGCACAGGTTGCTCCTCGCGCATGCCCAGAGCTGGTCTTCCAGAGGCACGGCGAAATGCTCGTCAGTGCGAGTAGTGTAGCTCTCGCTGCAAGCTATGCATTTCTTTTCCTCTTATCAAAGCTACAATATTCTGCAAACAGTGTAAAGGCTCAGTGGAAGTATCAGCAGTCGTGACCTCATGGAAAAGTTAGGAGATAGAAAACAAAGAAATTTTATAAAAGATGGAATAGAAAGTGAATTTTGTGATTATTGGACCCAAGAAACGGGGAATCAAAAGATATGTAGGTTCACAGTTATAATGGCGTTGTTAAAACAAATGGTATAAGCGACGTTTTCAGCCACAGAAGTTAAAGCAGCGTTCCGTTATTTTCTCTTCGTTTAAATATTTCCTTTTAATTTCCGGCGACATGAGCGTTCCATAACGGCGTCTGGTGCTGCCACCCAACGTGAGCTCTATTCGCTTTGAAATTTTTACGGCGTAAGCCTTTATACTGAGCCCACCCCGAGCCGTCGTCGTAGATGAGGTCCGTCCAAGGCCACCGATTGTGCCTCGGCAGGCATTGGTATTTTACCTGATATCTGATACCTGATTTAATATCTGCTGCGGGTCCTTGGACCCAATATATTAGACTTATTTTTGGAATATGGCGGAGTGCTTAGCTTGAAGCACTCTGGCACGGGTCGGTCGGCCCGGTATTGCACTGCCTCCGAGATCGGCCCGGGGCATATTAGCGCGCGCCTCTTCTTTCTATCTTTGCTCTCCTATCCTTTAGCTCTCCCACTTTCAGCACGCGGCAGCGAGTGTGGCTCGGCTTGAGCCAGTAGGCAGGCCCGTGAACTTTCCTTTTCTTTCTTCCTACCAGCAGCAGCAGCAGTAGAGCCGATTGTAGCGGCCAGGAGAGAAAGATGAGAGATCGAAAAGAGGGGCGCTGGCGGGAGGCAAGGGAAGAATGAGGAGTAGGAAATGGAGGGACGCTGTCGTGGAAAGAGGTAGAGAAAGATGTTGAAATACACTGGGCAGGAGAGAAAGGAGGAGAGAGAAACGAGAGTAAGAAGGGCGGCCAGCGTAGAAAGAAGACAAGGCGGAGAAAATTAAGGGATGCTGCTACGGAGAGACAAATAGCAAGAATAAAAATAAAATGATCTGAATCTCAAGCTGCTAGGTTAGCTGTGGAAAATTCCATGCGAGCGGCGTCCCGCTCCCACTCGGAAGTGAAAATACTCGTTTAGAGGAAGCTGAGCGAAAAGAGAGAGAAAGTGAAAACTTTTATTTAGGAGCCATCTGCGGGCTACCGAGGAAACAAAATAACAAAGTGAAAAACCAGGTCGCGGGTATGGCGCTGCAGAGGTCGTGCCGTAGTGCTAAGGATGATGCGGAGTACCCGCGCGGCGTTCGCGAGGCTCGACGTTGGCGTAGGCAAGAGCCAGGGCGCCGAGCGAGAAGCCGGTCGCTGGCGTAGCAAGACCGAGGAACGGCGGGCACTGAGCCTCACAGTAGCGAGGGCGGCGTCGCGCAACAACGCGTAGAGAGCAGACTTGCAACTTTCGGAACTGCCATCTCGGACGAGGTTCGCGCTGAAGCGAGAGCGTATGAAGCGCCTGCGCGATTTAGTCCCAGGCTCTCTCCGACCGTTGCCTAGTTTAGTCATTTTTCCCGCTTTTTCAGATTACTTTACAACTCTGACACGCAGACACGATACTTACTGAAGTATACATAAAGACAACAGAAAATAGGTGTCTATTCATGGTCAGTGGTAGATTCGTGACCAGCTCTTGGAAGAGGGAGGATGTTCTATACATGCCATCCGCTCGTCTGTCTCACTTATTCCAGCGACAAACAGGGCATGGGGCGTACGAAGTACAAAAAGAATGAGAATGAAATCATTATATGAGCCTTCCCCACCACTCCGTGGATAACAAAGCACCATTTATCACCGTACACGCATGCCGTATAAGTCCCAAAATTAATTACGGGGTATAGCACAAAACTGCTCGCACTTGATATGTGTCCTTAAATGTGTGCACGGCGATGTTTCGTTACTAACGGCGCTGCGTGTCTACATAGGCCCGTGTAGACCAGGCTAATTATCTATTTAGAAATATAGGCTTGTTAGTTGATAAGAACTGCACATTAATAGTTCTGGAAGCGTTCTACTACAGAGTGAAAAAAAATCATCGTGTTCCTGAGGTATCATTGTATTGCTGCTACCAAAAAACTTCCGCGATGACGCTTAGCGGCTCTTCTATCTCGATAACGTGCCAACAGTCAGTCATGTAACAGGTTTCTCAAGATACATTTTTACAGCAAAACTCTGTCAACAACGTGTGAATATGCAAGTGAACCATTCAGGCAACAAAGCAAACTGTTCCGCGCGGATCAATCCTCCTCAGACAGTTCCCGGCGCTGCCTGTGTGGCATGAGTTTCGTGAAAATCGTCAATAGTATTCCGTCATCTGCTAATCTTAATTTGTATTAATAACAATCCATAGTTTCTGATCCAATTGAAATCTGTCGCAAACGAAATGAAGACCGTCTTTAATTTTCGTACTGCGTTCCCTTGGCACATTCTAGTTCATGTTTGTGTGTACTACTGGTTATAAAACTGATGCAATATGGCATGCGTGTCTTGTTGAATTTCCCGACATGTGGTGGTCTTGTAATGCTTGTGCATTGTCACCGTCGTCTTTTCAATATGTGCCGCTGCAGAAAACCAGAGGCAGAAAGACAGATAAAGGTTAAAATCATATTCGAGTATATTTCTGAACTATAGCTAAAGCTTCAGCCGTATGACACATATACCTTACGTTTTTCAAATGACCGTAAGTGATTGTGGCACTGCAGAGCGCTTTAGTCGTAATTGGATCAAAAACGCGCGACGGGTTTTCTTGGGCCTGAAACGACTTGGTATACTATAGCTTTATGCCTGAAACAAACACACAGCCAGCGCATACAGCGCTCAATGAAACGCGGAGCCCCCTGGCGCCATTGCAGCAGTTAGCTTGAAGTGCAGCTTCGCGAAGGCGATGCTAGATGGCATGACGGGCGCGTGGGCCAGATAGAGCGGGTTGGCTGTTTCCGCGGAAAAGTTAATCGATAGGGTTACAGGTGGGAACTGACAATCATGTAACAAACGCTTCATGTACGCTTCAAAGCTGCCAGAGCTCGAAAAAGCAATTAGAACGTCTAATTTTCACTTTCAGTTATTTTCAAGATTACGAAGTGAATTAATGTCCATCGTGCACAACAATTCCAAACGGATGAAAAATGCGCGCGTTGTTTGTACCTTTGGTAAAAGTAAGCAGTCGCAGGAAAGAAATTGTGAAAAACTTGCTTAATATCGACGTATGTGGGAACACTGTAATCGAATGCGAATATTTGGGGCAAATATTCTAAATCATAAATTCAAAATTTCAGCTGACAGTCAGTCTTGGCGGGATTTCATTTTCTGCAGACTTTCACCTTCCAGATTTCTGCCACTGGATCTGTAGACCGCGATACCGATGTGTTTCTGGCTTCAGAACGAGAAATATGTACACATATATAAAAGTGCCATGCCATCCATAAATTCTGTTGCAGGGAATGTTTCCGAAAAATCAAAGATAAAACTGCATTTAACTATACTTCTCCAGTGATAAAAAAGAAAGTGCATTTTAGCAGACAGTACAGAGATGATCAGTAGAACTCTTTATGTGTGAAATGAACTGAGAGATGAAAATGACCTCTCTTATAGACGGAACCTACGAAACTTCGCAAGGCGAATAAGGGAGCGTATGCGATAATGTATTTGATGAAGTTCATAATGAACTGCCGTGTTTAAGGATTGTCTCTTGGCGTTGTCTTTATTATGTGCACCGATTCTTTCCTGACTTTGTATTGGCTTCTTTTGTGCTCATTGTTAGCCAGCTCTGGCTTACCTCCTCGCTTTCGACGCTATGTCTGTGCCCTTCTGTGGGAGAGGCACAGACATAGGTATTCAAGTAAATTTCTCTTCTTTTTCCGCCATTATGGTATAGACACGAAATGCTTCCGTGTTTCAAGCTTATTTAATTTTCCTGGTCTCCAAACAGCATCACATCAGGCAACTTTATTAGGAAGTGAGGGTCCGAAACGGAATTGCCGACTATACCAATTGTCGGCCGACCATCGGATTAGGTTGGCAGCCATTGAGCGAACGTATAGCGGACTAGTTGGTTCTGAGCTGGCAAGGGAGGTTGGGCCGACGACTTGCTGTGACGGGTTTCCGATCTCTTTTACTGCGATAGCAGTGACAGGCGCAAAACCGCTGCGTCGCCGTGTGAAAGCAAAAGGCTTCACTCTATCCATTCCCACCCTCCAGAAACCTCCGTCTACCAGGAACCCATAAGAGGAGCCCACCATCTACCGTATACTCACCCACCCACCCACTTTCACTCTAAACCCACCTGCGTCCTCCAGAAGCCTCTACCCACCAGAAGCCTACAAAGTTGTGGAATGAAGAAGTGACGGTGCAATCAAATTCAGATGCAGTGGGAAGGTGAACATTTAAAACGAAAGGTAAAAGCCTCCTGCTGTCGCAGCTCCGCCGAACCAGTTTGTATGATCGTCTGCCAATTTTTTTATGGTGATCGACGTTATGTCGCACGACCTTCGGACAGACCAATGCAGGTGGACATTGTGTGAATTAATCCATTGGCCCAAATAATGTTACATACACTTAATGAGATTAGGATGAGGGATTATGTTCTAGAGGACCATGTAGTGTGCGATGTCAGCTGTGCACGTTAAAGAAGCCCAGGTGGTCGAAATTTATTTCCGGAGCTTTTAAATACGGCGTCCCTCATAGCCTGAGTCGCTTTGGGGCGATAAATCCTCGCAAGCAAGCAAGCAAGCAAGCAAGCAAGCAAGCAAGCAAGCAAGCAACAAATGACTTACTGTAACTTGGTGCAGGAGCACGTAGCAAAATTGCCATGATTACATGTAAACATTACTCCTGATGAAAATGCTTGTGGCACACTTAAGCAGGCGCACTTTGTATAGAACGCTGTTTATTTCCGTTCCTGATCGTATGGCATAGTTGTCTAGTGTTTACAGTTGTCTAACATTTATGCAGACTATATAATCAACTACGAAATACGAACGTAAACAGAAATGGACACCGTTGTATGTGAAGTGCATGTGTTCAAGTATACCGCTCGCATTTTAATCAAAAGTAACCATGCTTAGAAGTAAGCATGACCATTTAATTGTTATTCCCTCGTGCAGCAGCCTTAAAACATTACCTCAACGGTTGCAATGTCAACTTTAGCCTATAAAGTTACATAGCGCGCCCGCTACGATACCCAAAGTCTGCAGGTTAAAATCCCGGCACGCCTGTGTTACTTTCATTACATGACACAAAACTATCCGGTAGTCTCTCTTCAGGTGCGTTTTCTCTTCTTCTAATGCCCCAGCAACCATTTCCCTTTAACCTTGGCAATACTGTGGCAATGCGCGGGCTTATGACGCTACGGTCCGCATACATGTTGACCCGAGACTGGGGTAAAAGACTTGGGTGAAAGGCGTTGGCCCGTGTTAAGCACATAATGATTCCCAAGCTCAGCCCAGCCGTGACACTTTTGGTCGGGTCGAGCATATCTTGGCCGGGGCAGTGACGTTGGCCTGACTTGGTGCCGAAGTTGTTTTGCCGCTTGGGGCGATTTTACGCTCTGACCTTCGTGTTTTGTTGACGACCTGTGATGGGTTGCCTCTCGCAGGAAAATGTGTGACTTGTCAACGTGTATGACGCGCATCACAAACTCGTTCTTAAACCATTCTACACTCGCAATATGATTTCTTTGTTCCATCTACGAAAAGGCAGTGTGAACGTTGAGGTGCGCGAAGTAGTAAACACTAATTTTCCGTACGCTAAGATCGGCCACTAAAAAAAAAAAAAGAACTTAACTGCGAAGAAAAAAAAACACCCGCCTGTTCAGGTAGGAAATGGCAGGAGTGGCAAAGTACGTACAGTGAATAGAAACTACAGTTACAACCACGCGAAATGAAAAAAAAAAATAGTTTGGCTCGAGCCTTAAATTGCCAATATTCGCGGGTACATAAGGTCTTGAGTTTTAAAATACTCGTCGACCAGCGTGGCATTGCTTTAGGCTTAGTAGCAGCAAATTTGGACCAATAACTTGCTACAAACAAATTTTAGTTGGCAGTATCGCAAGTTAGCTGCTCAGCGCCCGATCTGCCGCTGAGGCCATCTTTACGTCAGGAACATCGCGGACTGATTGGGAAGCACGACCTCTAGGATCGCTTTTGCGACTCTAGGAACTAACCGTCCCGTTCCCTCGGTAGGTGGCGCAAGTTGTTCGGCAACTGCAAAGTAAGCGGTCGTTAGTATTGCCACCTCCAGCTGCGAAATAAATGCGTCGTGTAATAGTTAATGCACAGGTTCCTTGCGTATTGTTGTGAATACATGCAAAGCACCAACGACAATGGGCTAGGCGGTGATGCGCTGAGAAATCTTCAAAGTGAACGTTCCTTATGCTATATCCTGGTGGACTAGAAACGATACACCATGTTTCCTTATCTCGCAGTAGTGGGCAAATATGAACGAAGACAGGAGTTTGACTTTTCTGCACGAATGAGGTGATACCTTGACCTGCGACACAAATTTCTTTAGCTTTTCTTTCTTTGTTCCCACTGAGGCTCCTGCATTTTCATGCCCGTATGTATTGCATAAGCCGTTGTAAAATTTATTTTTAGGCTTTGAAAAGTATTCGCCTGTGTAATGCAACGCGCGCAGGCACAGCGCGTGTTGTATTAATTACAACGAATCGGATCGGAAATGAAAAGCAACAGTGGCGAAGGGTATGCATAGCAGATTTGCCCAGAACGTATAAAAGGAGATAATCATGAATAGTACAAGATGGAATATAACTCCACGTATAATACAAGAAATAAGTAGGATAAGAATTGCTACGCAACATTGGCGAAGAGTATACAAATCAGGTTTGAGCAGAGAATACAGTAAAAAATAAACATATAAGTATACAGCACACCATATAATACAAGATATAGCGGCGGAATACAATACAGGACTATAAAACTGAAAGAAGTTCCCTTGCATTAACTACCATGAGGCTATTTTGCAGTCGACTGGCATGAGGAGACAGAGTACGGGTTTCTAGCAAGGCGCCTCAAAGAAGGTGCGTAGTTTACACAGTAGGCGCAAGTTTCGAGCACATTTTAGTGTCATACTTGCTGATGACATTTCCTTGCTGAATAACTCATTGGTGCACATGACTGACGGCTTAAACACGCAACGGTTAAAGTTAATATGAGGAAAATCACAGTAATTTTAAACAGTCTCGGAAGGCAATAAAAGTTTACGGTGAGCGTTTAGGTTTTAGTAGTGGTAAAGGAGTTAGAGGGACTGCAGTTTCGAAGCGTAAAAGAGAAATAACCTGAAAAGTGAGAATGAGTTGAAGCTCTTTTGGAAGGCACTTTATGGTTGTGAACAACGCGCTCCCCATATCCCTCAAGAGAAACTTATATGTAACAGGTGCATCATGGGAATACTTATCGGTAGAACCGAAACATTGAGGTTAACGGAAAAGTTTGCAAATAAATTGGGAACAACGCACCGAACTATTGAAAGAAAATTGGCACGAGTAACGCTAAAAGGCAGAAGAGAGCCAAGTTGGTTAGCGAAGAGAGCTGAGTTCACATCATTGCTCAAATCAAGAACAACAACATGTGTCTTGTAATAACTGTTGTAGGTATGACGGATGATAATGCGTACAAGACTGTATGATGCATGCATGAAACAATAAAACTCTACACATCAAACATTGTCGCATAAGTACAGCGCAGAACTCTTTATTAACAGAACAAAAAAAAAAACGAAAAATTAAAAAAAGAGAGAAACTGAAGCAAAAGTTTTGTGCAAATTGGTGCCGTCAAATGATAACAGTGTTTTGAGAATTGCATAAGTGCCCCATACATCATCGTCGGACGGCGGAATCTTTTGTCCACGAAATAAATCATCTGTGTGCCACTCGAATCCCATTCATTTTAAATGATCGTTGATTACGAGTATAAGTGCCGCCAAAAGTTTGAGCCAGGCCTTACTGCCAACCTGCTAGCATCCATCCAGTATGTCCTGGGCCTGTCAGTTAAGAGAAGGCTTTCCTGCGATTACTTTAATCTGCGAAGAATTTTTCTTGTGGATCGCGATGAGCTACTGCAGGCGGTTCTCAATCTTCAAACATGACAGCAAAAACAAGCACTGCACTAGACCGAAAAACAGAGAAAATTAAAGAATATATTGGCCACGTGCGCTTAATTGTCGACCTGCGAGGAACTATAATACTTAACGCAACTTATAATTGTTTTTCTTTGTGGGGGGGGGGGGATATGACGCACTATCTGTCTCACATCTCGGTGGACACACGAACCGCGCCGTAAGGCAAGAGATAAAGGAGGGGCTGAGAGAAGAAAGGAAGAAAGAGGTGCCGTAGTGAAGGGCTCCGGAATAACTTTAACTCTGCTGCGGCTTAAAATTTTGGTGCGTCAAAAGGCGCCTCTTAAAAAAGAAACCTTTCTCGCGAGGAGCTTTTCATCGATACTGAGAACGCTTCAGTTGACATTGCAAAAAGAAAAAAAAAGGGCCGAAAGAAGCAGCGAGTTGTGAACTGAGGCACCGTGGTTGCTGGGTAAAAAGTTGCCGGAGCTCGCCTATCCCTCGCACGTGTGGGCCACGAAAGAAACGCCACGAGGCGATGCTTCAAAAACAAGAGGAAAATTAAAAGCTCTGCGACGACGGTTCTGGCAACAAAAGCTTTCTGACCATTTAAAACCCATCACGTTGATTGTATAACGAGAAACGGCGTCCCACCATTAAGGCGGTGCGGGATGAAAAAGACCGGCAGCGTTGCTTGTGCAAACGCGAACGCCGTGCAACGCGGCCCTTTTCGGGACGCTCGGTGGAGCGACGGTGAGGAGAAGGGGAAAAAAGGGCGGAAAGGAAATTATTGCTTCTTGCTTTTGTGAGGAAGCGTCCACGTGGGTGTTTTGAAGGCCTTGATTACGGCCTTCCTTTTTTCATGCCGCCTCCGTTTTCGTGGAGCGACGACGTGCTATCACAAGAAGAGGTTTGCGGGGATTCATGCGGGTCTTGTGGTTATTGGATGTTCCGGATGATCCGGGGGCGCTCAAAAATTGAGCTCCGCTCAGGGTTCGAACCCGACCGCGGCGGCTGCGTTTTTATGGAGGAAAGACGCTAAGGCGCCCGTGTACTGGGCGATGTCAGTGCACGTTAAAGATCCCCAGGTGGTCGAAATTATTCCGGAGCCCTCCACTACGGCACCTCTTCTTCCTTTCTTCTTTCACTCCCTCCTTTATCCCTTCCCCTACGGCGCGGTTCAGGTGTCCAACGATATATGAGAGAGATACTGCGCTATTTCCTTTCCCCAAAAACCAATTATTATTATTATTAAAACTTGTTCATTAATAGCAACTATAAATCAGATAATTCATGGCACCTTTGCACGTGTGTGAACAACTTAATAATGAATAAAAAAAATAAAAATAAACCGTTGTGTGCACGATGGCTAAAAAGCGATGTCTCACGGTGACCAAAAAATCACACAAATAGACGCAGCTACCTATTCCAGCCCTATTCGCACCTTCCAGCTCCTTCAGGTGGTGAGGCGGCAATACAACAAATAGGATCGAAAGGTGATAGGGCTACTGCCAAAGCATGCGTGCTTCTGGTGAGATTTAGTGGATAGAAAATAAAATATACGTTCAGTATCAGATATAATATGCCGCTAAGTTTGATGCTGGCTGCATCGCGCGCGCTAAGTAGATGGATAATGACGAGCGTTATCAGGACATTCGTCAAGTTGACGCATTCATAAAAAAATATGCACCTCACCAAAGCGTTATGAAAACATGAAACCACACTTTATTGTTTGATTTTTCTTCGCATAAAGAAAAATTAATAATAATAATTGGTTTTTTTTCGGGGAAAGGAAATGGCGCAGTATCTGTCTCATATATCGTTGGACACCTGAACCGCGCCGTAAGGGAAGGGTAAAGGAGCTCCGCTCAGGGTTCGAACCCGACCGCGGCGGCTGCGTTTTTATGGAGGAAAGACGCTAAGGCGCCCGTGTACTGGGCGATGTCAGTGCACGTTAAAGATCCCCAGGTGGTCGAAATTATTCCGGAGCCCTCCACTACGGCACCTCTTCTTCCTTTCTTCTTTCACTCCCTCCTTTATCCCTTCCCCTACGGCGCGGTTCAGGTGTCCAACGATATATGAGACAGATACTGCGCCATTTCCTTTCCCCAAAAACCAATTATTATTATTACTCAGGGTTGTCTAGCCAAGGCGGTAATATTAATTGAAGACGCGAATAAAGTTCTTCCGAAATCCGGGGCTCTCTTCGACAAGTTCCTTGTTAAGAAGGTGTTTTTTTAGAAATAATTAGTGAATAAATGAGAAAGGTATTCCTGTCGGTATCATGTCGGAGACATGCAGTCTGCTACATGTACTACAAAACTGCCCACATCTAATAGAGAGAATAGAGGGAAAGATCTTTGTGGAAGGGAATATTAGCAGCTGTCTTGAAAGCCATGCACATTCTTCAGTTTGCAGGGTCTAAGGAATAGAGGGTACACAAATAGGAGGGCAAGCAGCATCCAGGTAGAATGCGCATAAACTTCGTAGACCACACGAGGCGCTTCCGAATATTAACAGCTTTGGACGCAGTGATTTTTCATTTAAGTAAGAACCTAGATCTTCGTTGTACAGTAAACATCGTTTTTTGAAACAGGAGGTCAGGCGATCATGTGGAAGCGGCACGAAGTAAAGACATATTGCTCGTCTGCCTCGTTACCGGCAGCAAGCATAATCCAAATTGATGCAGAACTGAGGCGCACCTTGAGGCGTAGATCTCTGAACGTCGCAGCTGCATGACGCGCACTTTTACTAAATGTTTACGATGCGCCCCTAGGTAATTGTCCAGTAATCAATTAAGTGCTTTTTGTAACCTTAGCGCTTGCATTCGGGAAGGCGCACATCTGTCTCAGTGATATTCCATGCCGTAAACGAAAATTCTCTCAGTTTCACCCAGACATTTCTAATTCTGGCCCTTTTTTTCTCACCATCAGTTTGGAAAATACAGGAATTTTGAAAAAAAAAAATTCGGTTCTTAACATTTTATGGAAAGCCAGGAATTTTTCCTTTTCACCAAATTTTACTCCTGAAATTTCCTGGGAACATTCGCCCGAATGGAATATTCTCGCTGTATGTGTTGCTCTGCATCCTTCCGACTCAGGCGTGTGATAATCGCTTTGAAGCGACGAGGCGTTACCCTGTAATACTGCAGTGATAATAATGCTGTAATACTGTTATAATGTAATACGAACGTTTACGTTGGCGCCAGGTATTACTACGAGGGTGGTCACGTTGCGGTTTAGCATGCTGTGCTGGCCGCGGTTGGAAGATGGCCTTTATGAATGCATGCTGTTCCCTCGTTTGAATGACGGACTACTAACCGTCGAGGCGCTACGCTTGTGTGGTCGAGAAGCAACGACCGAGCATGTCCTGTGCAACCTGTTAGTTCTTTGACGTTCAACAGGTGTTTCGCTTGGTAGCTCGGCGCCGACCGGACGCACCAAATTTTACTCGGACATTACCGGCTGTGTGTAGATAGCAAGTTTATGCTCCCTTTATCCTTTTCTCTTCCATTTGCTTCATTCCTGTGTTTAGGATAGGCAACCAGACATACAGTGCTTGGTAATTATCCCGCCTTTCTTTTCTTCTTGATCTTTGTCTGACTCGCTTGCGGTTATAATATTACAACGTTAAAACAAAATTGGCGCAGGTGTTTACGCTTTGTTGACATAATCTATGAAAGTAACACATAAATTTAGCCGAGCCTGCGCAATTTGACTAAAAAAATCCATAAATTTCATGTGATGGCGTCGAAAACCTTTCATGAAAAAGAAATTTTCACCTCATCTTTTTTTTTGTAGCTTGGAATGACCTTGTTTCGGATGCTAAAGTTTGCTGCATATCTCAAAATTTATCATTGAATCGAAGTGGAACCGTGAGTTTCATTACATTATTGCTAAAATTGCCATTAAACAGTAATTCACTGTTAAATTTTAGCATTTTTTGTTTCTCAAGACTACAAAGGGCATTTTCTTTTTGTCTGTGGTAGCAAAAATAAACATTGCGTAGCGGGGCATTAGTATGACTGTTTCAGTCACAAACCATCGCTGAAGCTATTATGCTTTGTCAGGTTTCTTAAACATGACACGCAAAACAAGGTTAACCGGTAAAACCTGCTTTAAGTGACCCAGAGGGAGAAAGCAAAGGAAAAGGTCGGGAGGTTAACCCTAATAAAATTCCTGTTGGTCGCCCGTACGGCGGGAAGAGGGGATGCCAGTTAACGTCGCGCGTGCGGCAAAGTCACAATTGGTGGCACAAGAACGACTCTCTCGGAAAGGGGAACATCGCAGAGGAGGCAAACCTTCGAGTCTTACGATCGATTAGGCCAGCGCCCGAATGCTTCACTTAAAGAGCAGAATGCTTCTTCAAGAGTGGGTTGGCGAACAGCAAAAGCAAGAGGCACCTCTGTATCACGTGTGTGTTGCTCCAAACATTTTAACGTGGAAGTGTTTAAGGCCCCGTTACCCAGAAAATCGGACGTCGGCGCTGTGAGCGAAAAATCACGAATATGACTTTGGCAGGTGGCGCTCAGAGACCCACCTAGTGCCTCTTAGGCACTAGGTGGGTCATCTAGGTCATGTGACTTTGCGGCGTCATCACAATCTGCCCACCGGATAGTGAGCAAACTGCCCACCGTGGCAGGTGGCAGTTAAATTAATGATTGTTCGCTCGAGAAGAGCAACCTGGGTTGCACAATGCCCACCGTTGGGAGCACGTGCCATCGAAGTGGCGAATCGCTCAACCGCTGTACCACTGTGCCAGGGGGGGTATGAGGACTCCCAGGGATCTATGAATGTTAAGTAGAGAGTGACCTTGGGCATATATCTGAATAAACCCGTTGTGCTATCGCGTCATACCGTTAATTAAGGTCGCCGCGGGGGAGCCGCTGCGGTGGCTCAGCGTTTATGGTGCTCGGTTGCTGACCCGAAAAACGTTGGTTCGATTCCGGCCGCGGCGGTCGAATTTCGATGGAGGCGAAATGCTAGAGGCCCTAGTACTGTGTGTTGCCAATGCACGTTAAGGAACCACAGGTGGTCGAAATTATCCGGAGCTCTCCACTGCGGCGTCCCTCATAGCCTGAGTCGCTCTGGGACGTTAAACTCCTCTAAACCTAAACCTTGAGGTGGAGTTCAGGTGTCCCCTCCATTCTTGCCTTTTGCTACTGCACAAGTGCGTGCACTTTTCGAGCTTGACTGTATACGAATAAATTAGTGCACTCAGTTTGGTTTACACCCTGGAAGACCTTTGTTTGTTCCCTGCGTACCCTTTCGTGGGTATCGTTGTTTAGAAGTCCTTTGAAAAGCGCCGCAGGCGGTTTTAAGCTCTCTCGCCTGCCTAATTATGCGCCAACGGTACTTGGCGTTGATCCTTTTGCGAAAACTTGCTCGAGATTCGGAAAGTTTACCCAGTCGCCTACCTCGGGTCTACCGCGTACGCCGGCCAGCCCTACGGCGCTTCACGCTAGATCACGCCGGCCTAAATCGATTAAGTCTTGGCGCGCTGCGGTGGCAGGAAATTAAGCGGGGTTTAGGGAGCGGCACTAGAGCACTGGAGTCCCTTGGGGAGGGCGCAGTTGAGCGCGGGGCACTGCTTAAGAAAGAGGCGCACCTTGGTGGCGGGAACCAAGTGCTCGGCTGCTGCATACGTTATCTGAAGGAAGGCGCCAAGGTTGTGGCGGGCAGCAGGCTTGGTAATCGATGCAATGTTTTACGTCTGCTGTGACTTCAAACGCAGTCAGCCGCGATCCAACAAAGTCGGCGCTACGATGCCTTCCCGAGAGAAATGTGTTGTAAATTATCCTGTACGTGGGAGGCTTAAGTAGATGCGCATAACGGTTGTTGCCTTCAAGAAGTCTTACGCACCTGTGTCTGTAGTTTCGAAGTGGGAGAAAGTTTGGTGAATTCACTGTCTTACTGTCGCGTTGAGCGAGCTCATGCAGGCGTTAAGAAGTAGGCGAAGTCGTTTCGGCGACTTAGAACAGTTTTTCTTTCTCGCGCACTCACGCACGCATGCACGAACGCACGCAGTACAAAAAAGGAAAAAAAATGGTTTAACTGATGTACTTCGGCTGTGACCGTGCAGCTTTCGTCAGTTGGTGAAGCAGTGAGGGGTGCATACCGAAACAACAGAATGGGAACACAGGACACATCCATTGTCCTGTGTATCTGCTCTCCTGGGTCTGATTTCTCCCGAGTTGTGTACCCTCCAAGTGCCTCTTAATGCGTGTGTGTTGAAGGTTCAGAAAATATCGCAAAGACCATCGCCCGGCAAAGTTCCTCCTGAAAAAATCTGTTACATTCTTGGGTAAAAAAAAGAGGCAATAGCTTTTTGACAGGCAGTTGTTTGCCGCCATCTGCATGCACACACACAAAAAGAGAATAGATGAAGGATTACTGGTTTGGATTATGAACTAACTCGAGGCAGGCAAAACAGTCCTTACACGTCCTTCATGATCTCTCGACTGATAGCACCTTACGATGTTTTTCCTCATTTTTTGCATACAAGAAGGTAGTCAACTCAACGTCAGCCCTGCTGCAGCTGTATGTTAGTTTTTTGAGCAGTTCCCTTCTGGATGGCGGTTGCACGCAGTCGGCGAGGCTTCGAGAAGAATGAGTGTAGTTTTTAAACGAATGAGGAGTGACGTGACATTAGTGCCTGCTGCTTTCCTGAAACCTTTACAACCGGGGTTATTAGACGGATTTTGCTGGGATCGTAAACGCGGCAACCAAAAACAATTACGTTCACGTGCTCGCCTTTGCCCATAACGACATAGGATTAAAGACCATGTGTGAGAGTTCAAGTGGCAGTTCTCGATAACATTTCTTCTGCGCTATGTCATTCAGATGCGCTTAGTGCCGCAATGACCATGTAGGCTTGGAAGTGCGCGCAGTAAACACTGTATTCAGTCTACCGCAATTTGAAGGTTATTTGAAGGTTTGACGGTTCCTTATTGGAATCAAATTCCAATAAGGACGGGCGTCAGGCAGGGAGACACGATCTCGCCAATGCTATTCACCGTCTGTTTACAGGAGGTATTTCAAGGCCTGAATTGCGAACAGTTGGGGATAAGCGTAAATGGAGAATACCTAAATAATGTGCGATTCGCTGAAGACATTGCCTTGCTAAGTTACTCATGAGATGAACTGCAAATCATGGTCAATGAGTTAGACAGGCAGAGCAGAACGGTGGGTCTAAAAATTAACATGCAGAAAACCAAAGTAATGGTCAACAGTCTAGCAAGGGAACAGCTGTTCGCAATTAGCAGCGAGGTGCTGGAACTGGTAAAGGAATACGTATACTTAGGGCAGGTAGTGACAGGTGATCCGTATCACGAGAAGGAAATAACTAGAAGGATAAGAAAGGGGTGGAGCGCATATGGCATGTTCTCTAAGATCATGAGTGGCAGTTTGCCAATATCCCTCAAGAGAAAAGTGTAAAACAGCTGTGTCTTACCGGTACTCACCTGCTTGGCAGAAACGTGGAGGCAAACTAAAAGGGTTCAGCTTAAGTTAATGACAACGCAGCGAGCCATGGAAAAAAAATTATAGGTGTAGCATTAAGAGACCGGAAGCGGGCAGAGTGGGTGAGGGAACAAACGCGGGTTAATGACATATCAGTCGAAATCAAGAGGAAGAAGTGGGCTTGGGCAGGGTATGTACTGCGAAGGCAAGACAACCGCTGGTCCTTAAGGGTAACGGAGTGGATTCCAAGAGAAGGCAAGCGCAGCAGGGGGACGCAGAAGGTTAGGTGGGCGGATGAGATTAGGAAGTTTGCATGCATAGGGTGGCCGCAGCTGGCGAAGGACAGGGTTAATTGCAGAGACATGGGAGAGGCCTTTGCCCTGCAGTGGGTGTAGTCGGGCTGATGACGATGATGATGATGACGTTCGTTCCGCCTGAAACGGACCAAGAATTCTTTCCTATCATGACAGCCAGTTAGTCCGCAACAAACATGGCGGCGCAAGCATAAGGTGGCGGCGCCACCTTATGCTAGCTAATTATAAGGTGGCGTCTCCGTATTACGAGTCGCTGGTGCACCCGGCTGCGGTTGTGCGGTTTGGGCAGCCGCCGCCGCAGACGGAGCTTGTCACGTTACTCCGCTTTCACAATACCTTCCTGGCAGTCCGCACCCTCCGGTTACGACGACGGCCTGCCCCAAGCGAAGGAACGGGCGTTTAACAGCTGCGCTGTAAGGTGCTCGTTAAATCTCCATTTTTTTCCCCTAGCAGTACTTAGCAACACGCCTCACTCACTCAAGCTGCGAAGATATGTTCCTGGCATTTTGTGAATCGTTGAAGGCAAGATAAATGGGTCCCAAAGTACCGTTGGAATAAATTAAATACAGGCGATGTAAAACAAGCACGCCAAGCATAGCGCGGGCGAATGGCTAAGGCGGCACTGTGTATGGTGTTGGAGGTCGTCTAGACGACCAGGTCATTCCGCCGACACCATCTCCCCGTCCCCAGAGCTCCGTGGACAGAGACAGACCGCTTCGAAGAGCTTCGCCAGGCGGCGCTCGCGACGTGAGTGATGGCGCACTATTAGGCGAGTCCTAAGGGAGACATTTGCCTTAACGTGAAATAAACGGCGTGGCGGGCAGTCGGCTGCGCCCCGTTTTCGTTTTTATTTTTTGTTTATATTGAAAGCTGTCCACCCTTTACTCAAAAGGTATGGTAAAACAGCGACTGAGCCTGGCATCAGAGACAAGACTTATATTCATAAGGCCGTTTCTTCATAAATTTATCTTGCCTTTGTTTGTAACGGAACTTGCATTCCGGTATTGAAGGAGATGGATGAGCAAATTTTTTTCTGTTATTTTGCAAAAAAATGACATAAGACTTATTACATGGCGCTTTTTTAGGAACGTGAAAACTGGCGCACTAAATTTGGTTAATGCTCCAGAAACGTTTTGGCTCCTTTCCATTTTGGGGGAACTTCTATGTTGCTGTAATAGGCAGTTCAGAAACATTTACTTTTATCTTTTTTTCTGAATTTCAACAGACAAGGATACATCAAGACAGAGGTTTTCTGATTATTCAAGAATGTATTTTTCGAATGAAATCGATCGCTTACTGCATGTCTAACGTACATTGACCGTTAATAAATCGTAAAGGAATTTTAGCACAAAGGTTCGCTATCACAAATCCACAGAGGCAGGATACTGTTTCTTTCTGGCAGCGCATTGCTTGCTGCTGGAACCATCCTGGCAGCGCGGTTATGGTTGCTCTGCTGAGAGAATTCGCTCTTGTTTCGGTTATGGCAAAACGTGCTTTCTTCCGAATGACGTCACATACTTTGTAACCATACCGACAAAACGGGCGTTCTCTTATCAGTGAGAAACTGTATTTCGAGGCATCGAAGAAGCTAGGAGAGCCAAAGTTTATAGTTTATGATATCGGTGAGGTTACAACCTGTGGTCATCGCATGTATACCCTTTACAAAGTTTAAGCGTACTCTAGTTGCTGTGGTAAAAGTGGTACATAAAGTTGCCAAAGCCTCGCTTCTGGCCCATAATGAAGTAATTCTGTTGTTGACGTCATTTCCAGGACATTCAAGGTTGCTGCAAGTCCTCGCGCAGTTAGGCTGAATTGCAGGTGGCAGTATTAAGCGCAGTTTTTCTTGCACAATCCCACGGATAATTTCCAGAAAGTAACTGATGCTGCTGGTCATGGTGTACAGGTGGCTTTCAGGCAGGCTTCCAACTGTCGGTAATGCCGGCGGGTTTATCCGTCCAAGATCTTCTCGATGCTGGACGAAGCTGCCCCGTTTTTGGCTGGTTGCATGTTAGACCTTAAAAGAGTTATTTGGTGTGTCACACAAGCATCTTTACTCTGTTTTCTGTTGTCATTTTCAGGTAGCCACAAAGGAAAAAACGCGTCATTTTTTCGACGTAAACGCTTGCCTTCTCGCAGAGTGTTGAATGCAAGGTGGTTGTGTGCGTTATCAGGAACACTTTCTTCAATGCATCCCGGGCCGTCTTTGATCTTTCCGTTCTCTCACTCCTGCCGGTCTTGAAAGTGCTCTAATAATAAGGAAGTAACGAAATGAACAGGGTGCATTCTAACAGTTCAGGACACGCAAACTTGAGGGAACAAGCAAGCTCTTCCTTAATGGTATGACGCGATAACGTTAATGGGTTAATGCCCGTATTTGCTGAACTGGTCATTCTCTACTTTATATTCAAATATCTCTTTTAGTCCTCATACCACCCCTGGCGCAATAGTGCAGCTGTTAAGCGACGCACTACTGTCCTGCGATGGCAGGTGCTGTCACCAACGGGGCGTGTGCGACACAGGTTGCGCTCCCAAAGAGCAACCTCTCGCGACCAATCATTAATTTAAGTGCCGCCTGCCCCGGTCATCAGTTTTCTCACAATCCGGTGGGCGGGTTGTGATGACGCCACAAGGTCGCGTGACGTATATGGTTCACCTGGGTTGCTTCTGCGGGGATTTTTCGCTCGCAACGCCGACGACGATGCCGGATTTCCTGCAGAACGGAAGGCTCAACGCTACCGCGTTGAAATTTTGAATTAGAGTGGCGTTCTGTTAGGATGCCAAAGCCGAACTTGGGTTGGTTTCACACAGGGCAGTTCAAGCAGGCCGCATCTCTCAGACTAGGCGCTAGTTTCGCTCTCATACTCGGCAATTCTTGGCAAAAGCATTTTCCAGTGGGAAACCGTTTATGAACGCAATTTTTTCATATAATGTAAGATTTCACTCTAACAATCAATATATTCGCAGATAACCCGACGGCAGCGTTGTATTTTTTTTTTCATTAACGTTTTTGCTATCGTCGGAAGCATTCCCCCATTGGTTTTCTATGGCAGTCTTAACTACTCGATGCGATCGATGGAAATACTTTAAAAGAAAGATTTTGCTACATACATGGGAATAATGGACCGTTACCTTCAATATTTGCATAACAGTGTCTTACAACTTTCTAATTTTCAAAATTTTTGCCCGAGAATGTTCGACTTGTATAGAAAGGCTTTGATACTGGAGAAAACAAACAGTGCGTGGCCCGTGGCGCCAAAAAATAAATATTCTGAACCGCTTTTCCAACGGGTTCAGAGCGGTCCCTTTTATTTGCAGCGATTCGGTTCGGCTCTGGTCGTCGGCGGAAATGAGGGTTGACTTCCAGTTTTTGGCTAAGTCACAGTTCCCTTTAACAGACCGGGGCGATGGCCTAGTCGCTGCATAGTCCGCCTCGCATGCGGGAGGTGCGAACTTAGGTCTACAGCGCCGCCAGTTACCCACGGGTATTACAACGGGTACAAGCTGTACAAGCTCTCCCCTGGCCTGGTGCTCGGCTTCTCTTAGGCGAAATGCTTGAAAAATGGGTCTGTGACCCCACCTTGTGCGGTCGAAAAAATACCTCGGGACCTGGCGCCATTTGACCAAAGTTGCCCTTGCGCAATAAAATATTGTCACGTAGTGGTCACTACAATCCGGAGAGCTGAAAGATAGAGAAAATGGCGTCTAAATAAAACTATTTATTTGGGCTGACTTATGCCCACAATGCACTGAATCACTCGGCGGCGGTGTAGCAACAAGCGTGCTCGGCGGTCGTCGAACAGAATGCTCGCCGCTGTCGGCCGTGCTCAGTTTAAAGCTGATAGCGAACTTTTGAGATAAAGCGTGCAAAGTTACTAGAACATTCTGGAACAATGTAGAAACAGCTCTGCCTGGATGCGATCAATCGAGATAAATCTGGTCGTGTATTGCATCGCAAACAAAGAGATAAAGCAGCGTGCCGGCAGCTTTGAAGAACGAAAAAACACTTCAAAGATTCGCTGCAATATCATCATCACACCCTACGTTTACTCAAGTGCTTTGTTTCTTTGGTTGGCAAAAAAAATTTCGCTGTTAAAGATCGTTTTTCATACTTAATTTTCCACCTTCCTTACACCGCAAAAAAACAATTCAAGGCTGGTTTTTTTGCGTCATGCAAAATGTATTATTCTGAAGTATATGGCCGAAAGCCAAACCAAAAAGAAAAGTTGAATGGCTCCGCGTCCAACACAGGAATCTTCACTTTTTCATAATAATAATAATAATAATAATAATAATAATAATAATAATAATAATAATAATAATAATAATAATAATAATAATAATAATAATAATAATAATAATAATAATAATAATAATAATAATAATAATCCTAAGTCCACTTCAGACCTCTCCAATATTCCTCCAATTAACCCTGTCCTTTGCCAGCTGCGGCCATTCTATCTCCGCAAACTTGCTGGCCTCATCGGCCCAACTGAATTTATGTTTACGGAAAGAGAAATACGACAAACACAATTTGAGGACACTTCCGGAGAAGGCGCCTTGCTGCCACTGTGGTGCGCATTTCTATTATAAGTTCTAAAACAAGAAACCCCTTTTGCGTTATTTCTGATGCCTGTTTTAATAGGCGACTATATCCGTCTCGCGCCTCCACTCATTTCTTTCAAACTTTACACCTACTTTGCACGCTTTCTTATCATTGCGTCACATTTGACGGCTTACAGAGCCGCGCAGTATGTCTCAGAGGACCTTCTCGAGTCACTGAGAAAAAAAAAGCAAACAAAGAAAGGATGTTATGATAAATATATTTGTTACGTCTCAGCTTCCGCAACACATATGGTAGTGAGCAAAAAGCTAATATGCTTCTACTCAGAATAGGAAATCGGTGTGTTCGTCATTAGGGTCCGAAGGGCTGACCAGTGATTTTGGAAATATTGATTATCTGGTGCTCTCTTCAGCTTAGGAGGACCGAGTCAGAGCGAAAGCCGGCGTCAGCGGTTACTTCTGCGCGTATCCTTGTGTTTACCTACGCGTGGTGTGTAATATATTTTAGTCGTTTTTGTACACTGTGTGTATCGGTGACTACTGTGCAGTCAAGTTAATTCGTTTTCATTTTCGTTACTTGCTGTTTGCTCATTTACTGCTTAAACACGTTTGTGGTACTTGTGCTGTCTTCTTTTTTCACCTGCGAAACATTTGCACCACAACCGTATATTCTCGACCGCCAATTTGTAAGCGGGCAGGACCAGCGTCAAGCCGTTGCCACAGATTTTACTTCTTTCTTTTGATTTTAAAAAAAAGGAAATAAAAGAATTGAATTGAACTGAATTTAATACAAACAATAGAGGAGTCAACAAAAGTCTCGATTAGAGTGGTGGACTGTCGTGTGCAGGGGCGCAGCTATGTTTCCTTGCTGACTTCCTTTAGAGAATAAACGTTTCTCACTTACCTTGTTACTGCGATACAGACAACTGGGAGTGTTTTCAGCGGTATCCAAGCAAAACCAGAAACACAACGAGTCCAAATGAAGGCTATTGGAATCCCGTAAAAGCCAGAAAGATGCAGCGAAAATCCCACGCGCCATCGACGCTATAGCCGTATGCAACTCAAGAACGCAGCGGCTTTTACCTGTCAAGGGACCCCTTTCCAGCCAGTGGCATCGGCCGATTCTCATGACACTGCTAGTGTGACAAAGCACGGAGTGGTAGATAAAAGAGGATAATCCCTTCTTTTTATGGTCGGGGATAGAATCCTTTCTGCATTGTCACGCTAGGAGGGTCATGAGAATCGGCCACCACCATTGGCTGGAAGGGGCTCCTTTGATCGGGAAAAGCCGCTGCGTTTTTGAGTTGTATCCGGCTATAGTATACTATTTATTACTCGTTAAAAGCATTAAATACGATCATTCAGGACTGTCAATACGTGCATGAAAAAAAATTGGATGAATATATTTGCTAGTGAACGAAGTCAAGTGTGACAAGTAGTGCTAAAAGGTCAGGAAAAACTGCACTGCGGTATAAATACTTCAGTACACTAGACGTGTTATGATCCATGTGACACTTAAAAGCGCTGTGATATCGCAGAAGACAAGCCGTGTAAAGCAGTTAGCAGCGAAACGAGTGCGCCCCTGAGGCAGAACTGAGTGACCGTTCACGCCTCGCACGCTTGCGGTGGACTGGAAGAACGGGAGGTTCTTTCATCTGTCTTTGGATTACCACTTGTGCCACTTGCGACGCCTCAGTGCACGCAATAACAGTGGATGCGACTATTAATAACCTCCAAATGTATTTGATAAAGCATTCGAAGTCCCAGGCGCAGTAATTACAGCGAGACGAACCGAGCGGCAGTTTCCTCGCGGCGAAGTCAAGCAAGAACCGGCTATAAGACTTACGAAACGCTATCAGTTGTGTTCAGCAGACAAGGGAACGGAAAGAGGTGCTCGTTATGGCATACATAATGAAAGGGAACCGTCTCTGAAACCAAGGTGCATAGGGGATGCCTTTTTTTCAATTTGTAGTTTTCATCAATGGGAGATTAATAAAAGCAGAAAAGACAACCACATGCCGCCGGTGGGATAAAAACCCACGACCTCCGAATTTCTCTTACGGTGCTCTACCAACTGAGCTACGGCGACGACTGTACAATCTGCTACCTTTAGGGGTATTTATGTGCAGTGTAAACTAACCTTGAGAGTGTTCACTAGCGCCACCCTCGTCCATAGCGGCGGACGTAGTACGTCCTGTATTACCACGAGTGCCACGTAAACGAACGTGGTCGAACGGTGAGGGCGGAAACTGTGCGAGAACCCTCTTATACTACCTACTTGGCACCAAGACTGCCAGATTCGAGGCCCTCGATTAACTATTCAGCAGACAGGGGAATGGAAAGAGGCGCTTCTTATGGCATACATGTCGGAAGCCAACAGTCTGTTGTGCACACCAGTCCTGCAACTCACTCGCAGTCATTTCAGAGTTCATCTTGTGGATCACTTACATATAAAGAGCAGGCACCGTCTCCTGTGTCGGGGGAACGTTGAGAGTGCGTCACTAGTTAGGCTTGCCTTACCACTTAAACAGAATGCCGGGTCCAGAAAGAATGTCGCCTTAGCACATTAGCTACCGTGAAAGCAATCCCTCCGAGGAGCAACTCAGCTTGTGGAAACTCTTATAATTAAGCAGCCTTGACTCGCGTTAGTAGGTTAAACAGCGTCAGCAAGGCGGAAAGGAGGCAAATACCAAAAAACAGGCCGCAAGTCCGGGAAGGCAATCCAATTAGGTGACGCCACCGGAAATAGCATTCTAGGGCCCGAGCCCACCTTCGCGAATTACGGCGGATAAGACCGCGCCGGTGCGATACACGGAGCTAACGATATTACCCCTTCCCGCAAACGCGCTTTCCCGCGCGCGGGTCGAGAAAGGAGGAGAAAGAAAGAGAAAACAAGGCGTTGGCGCGAAAATGAAGAAACAGTAAGTGGAGCCATCTCCCGGAGGCCGCATCTCCGCAGTGCCGAGGTGCCTTGCAAAGCAGCAAGCCTACAGGAGGAGCAAATGGAAGTCTGACGCGCTAGCGGAGCAAGAAATTGGGATATCGCTCCGGCTTGTCACGGAGCGCGTCGGAATCGATGGCCGAACCATATTTCATTCCGGTCGGTTGGGCGCGCGCTTATTGCCTGCCTTTAGTTGCCGCTGTGTTGTTCCTCCGACGATGCGCATCTCGGGAGGAAAAAACAAAAAGCGGGAGATGCCCGTGAATGCGAAAATGGCAGCGTACAAACGCCTTTGCCGGCGAGAAAAAAGTCGATTTCGGGCTTTCCTGGAGAAGGTGGCCGAACAGGAGGCTTGAAATATAGACGAGCTTCGCGTGCAGAACTGCATCGCGCTTCTTTCTCCCTGGGTGAAGGACGCTTGCGGCTGCATGATACTTGCGCTGCCAGTGCAACAAAGAAGGACAAGAGACAGGCTTCTCCCATTACAGTCTGTATTTTTTGTTTCTAGTGCGTGATTATTTTTTTGTTGTTAAGCTGATAGCATTAGGAGGGTCATGAGTGCGACTGCCTGAAGCCTCCACCTGTAAGGTGGTGTTTAGGGAATTTCCCGCGCTCTACATGCCACCTGTTAACCATCCTCCACTCCACTTGTTGGGAAGAAAAGGGAGATGCGGACGCAGAATGAATTAGAAAAAAATAAAATGAATAAGGAAATTACTCAGACAATAGCAGGCCTACATGCAAAATATGCAGCCTCCCGAGGAACTATGTGCGCGAAAATGAGGCTTGTGGGAGGTGCCTTCTCGAGAAGAGCAATCTGGGTCTCAGAAGCCCCACCGGCGGCTGTGTTTGAAACAGCCACCTGCCAGAGCAGTGGCGCATCGGTTAACCGCTTCAGCCACTGCGCCGGAGTGGTATGGTGACTCGCAGCGATCTAACAATTTGACGCATTTTGCATAGTTCGGTAGTCAGAAACAGAAAATAATCGCATTTGCAGAAGATTGGAGACCGAAAGACAATGGACTAATAATTAGAATAGCGCCAGAATTGGAATAGAATCCGAACTGGAATATATGGGCGAGTGAAAGAAAAAGGCTTTTGCATTTCCACCGCATCAATCCATTTGATTGTACCTAAATTTTTTCTTTGCGCAAAAATTGACTGACAGAGAACGGACGAGTTTGCAATAACGAATGTATCACACAACGACAAAATATATCTTTCACTGACGGGAATAAAAAGCGGAAGAGAATGCATTTTTCTGGGGTGCTTTCTACGAATTACAAACCTATCATTCCCTGTTTTTTAAGCGCTCAAAAATTTTCTAAAGGCTGAGGAGCTGGCTGATTAACCTTCACAGAAATTACGATATGAAGTTGGGCTCGCGACAGATGCAGTTATTTGGAACTGAAAAGCCATAGGATATGTTTTTCATAACACGTGCTTATAGTCCCGCCATTAGTTGCGATGTGGGGTCATTCCTTTATTTACGCACCCGGCATTTCTTGAAGTCGTGATATGTTTTCAGAACACTTACGGTTGCAATGCTTAAGGCTTATTAGAAATATCTTAAAGCAGCACGGCAGAGTATATGGCGTTTAATTTTATTCAGCGCATAATTTTGAACAAAATTGTTCTAATACCTTCGAATCATCGCTTTTAATGTTCGCTTATCTGGCCAAACGAATGGCGCATTCAACCATATTTAAAAAAAAATGACGATAATTTATCTATCTTGTTGTACATATGCTTTATTTAATGTGGAATAACTAAAATGTAACTTTTTGCAGGCATAGGAACAAAGCCGGATAATGAATAAGCAAGAAAAACGACAGGCATTTCCCCTCGTCATTGTCTCCATGGCTGCGTGTAGACGTCTAATGTCAGTATCCAGCATGACCGCCATCGCCAAGATACTTTTTTCTTGTTTTATAGTCACTCTGTTCTGTCGTTACTGCTCATGAACGATGGGAGTAGGTGACCTTGATTCCACATCAATACTGGAAACATCTGTTATCTGTACTTGTGTGAAGCGGGACACAGAGCCTTAGATTGTCTCTCGCATCAATCCGAGATTTTTCATCACCGTAGGCGCGTAGGGCCGGGCTTAAAATGACCGCTCTCTGGTGCCGTTTCCTGTTCTAAAATATGTGGGCACCCGTGCTCTTCAGAGTTTACCGCGAAAACAACCCCGACAACTTCAACGTTGGATAGCTGACCTTTGCGTGCACAATATATAATATATGTGCCCTGCAGAATAATGCGGGCGCGTCCGGGGAAGTTCATGCACAGTTGATACTTGCGTTGTTTTTTCGGGAGGGGTGATTACTTAGCGCTATAGGAAAGGTTTGCTCATGGCCCTCTCTCGCTTTGCATGCGGTCGTGCCCGGAAATACTGAACGCACAGCGCGATGAGAATTAAAAGCGGTTTTTTCTTTGATTCCCACGATGCTGTTAGTTCTAAAGAGGGTTTTTTTTTTTTTTCATGCTTTGTTCAGGTCAAATTTTTCTCTTTTACATCCCCTCTTTATCTTTCCTCAGTGCTGCGTAGCCAACCGGAACTTTTTTGTGGTTAACCTGCCCTTTCTTTCTTTCTTTCTTTCTTTCTTTCTTTCTTTCTTTCTTTCTTTCTTTCTTTCTTTCTTTCTTTCTTTCTTTCTTTCTTTCTTTCTTTCTTTCTTCCTTTCTTTCTCTCTCTTTCTTTCTTTCTTTCTTTCTTCATTTCTCTCTCTCTCTTTCTTTCTTCCTTCCTTCCTTCCTTCCTTCCTTCCTTCCTTCCTTCCTTCCTTCCTTCCTTCCTTCCTTCCTTTCTTTCTTCCTTTCTTTCTTTCCTTCTTTCTCTCTCTCTCTTTCTTTTCTTCCTTCCTTCCTTCCTTCCTTCCTTCCTTCCTTTCTTTCTTTCTTTCTTTCTTTCTTCCTTTCTTTCCTGCTTCCTCTCTCTCTTTCTTTTCTTCCTTCCTTCCTTCCTTCCTTCCTTCCTTCCTTCTTTGTTTCTTTTGTTCTTCCTTTCTTTCTTTCTTTCTTTCCTTCCTTCTTTCTTTCTTTTCTTCTTTCCTTCTTCCTTCCTTCCTTCCTACCCTTCTTTCTTTCATTCTTCCTTTCTTTCTTTCCTTCTTTCTCTCTTTCTTTCTTTCCTTCTTTCCTTCCTTCCTTCCTTCTTTCTTTCGTTCTTCCGTTCTTTCCTTCTTTCTATCTCTCTTTTTTCCTTCCTTCCTTCCTTTCGTTCTTCCTTCCTTTCTTTCCTTCTTTCTATCTCTCTTTATTCCTTCCTTCCTTCCTTCTTTCCTTATTTCTTTCTTTCTTTCATTCTTTCTTTCTTTCCTTCTTTCTCTCTCTCCCTTTCTTTCCTGCCTTCCTTCCTTCCTTCTTTCGTTCTTCCTCCCTTCCTTCCTTCCTTCCTTCGTTTCTTTCTTTCTTTCCTTCTTTCCTTCCTTCCTTTCTTTCTTTCTTTCATTCTTCCTTTCTTTCTTTCCTTCTTTCCTTCCTTCCTTCCTTCCTTCTTTCTTTCGTTCTTCCTTCCTTTCTTTCTTTCCTTCTTTCTATCTATCTTTTTCCTTCCTTCCTTCCTTCCTTCCTTCCTTCCTTCCTTCCTTCCTTCCTTCCTTCCTTCCTTCCTTCCTTCCTTCCTTCCTTCCTTCCTTTCTTTCGTTCTTTCTTTCTGTCCTTCTTTCTCTCTCTCTTTCTTTCCTTCCTTCCTTCCTTCTGTCTTTCTTTCTTTCGTTCTTCCTTTCTTTCTTTCTATCTGTCTTTCTTTTTTCCTTCCTTCCTTCCTTTCGTTCTTTCTTTCTTTTCTTCTTTCTTTCTCCGTCGATTTCAGATCGACTACATATACGTGTACTGCTGTGAACAAAACAAAGCGGAAGCGCTATGAATCTACAACGCAGGCCGGCCAGGCGAGAGAAATGATGTCGCTTCTAATGCAGGGCGTGCACCGGGTCACCATGGCCGTGCACCACGCGCGAAAAAAAAAAAAATCCCTGGGAGTTAAAGGGGAAAAAAAAAGCCGGGAAAAGACGCGAGAGAGGAAACGGGAACGACCTTCTCATGCGGGTTCAGGCGCGCGACTCATTTTGTACGCTTGGCGTGAACCGAGACCGGGCCAGCCGGTGATCTTGTTTGCGGGAAAAATTAGGCCCAAGGTTAATTGTGAGGCGGTGTCGCCCTCATGCGTGGTGTCGAAGAAAAACAAGAAGGAACCGAACGGTGACTACGCGCTCTGCTTGTGTGTGTGTCGTTAGCGGGCTTGTGCAGATAGAAGCAAGAGGCAGCGGCGACACGAAGCGGGCGGCTGCGTGTTTCGGAAAAAGTTGCATGCTCCAAGTGAGCCTTTCAACTTCTGCTGTAACGGCTTGTCTTTTCGCGCACGCCCTGGCTTTGAAGTGCAAATAAGGCGAGTATAGACGCACTTCCGGGTTCTTTGAGATTTTCCACGAGCCGACTTTATATCTCGCGCGCGAAGTTTTCGGCCCTGAAATGTAATAGAACGTACCGGCTATACTGCAATAAAATTCTTTCGCACTTCGCCCACATCACTGTGAAAGTATCGTATCGTCAGTCGGCGTTCATAAGATGCATGTAAGCCTAGAGGTGCACTTAGCACCGTGCGCTTACCTGAGGAGTTCTGCATGCCAGGACCAAGACTGTTGCTTCATATATGTTTTTAGGTGAATTTCACTGCCTACGAAGCCGTTTTCAGCGCGGCCAGTTCTACTGCCCGCCCTCGAACTCGACTGGTGGCGTCATCAGTATGGTAACTATAAATGCACCGATGAGCGAATTCGTATGGTGCTCACTGCATGATGAGTGGTTCCGCTGGCATAGATAGCGAAGGGGGCTACGGGTTAGGTAAGGATGCGTAAGTCAACATTACCATAAGTAGCATGCGAAGTATCATTACAGAAGAGAAGTGTCGAAGGTTAAAACTCGGCATGCAAGTCAAATCAGATATGTTAATTTACATTAGTTTTTATGTATTTACTTTTCTTTATGACACACTGCAGGCTGTGAGGCCCAAGCAGGAGTGGATTACAGAGATAGATCACAAACTGAGCAATAATACCAAAATGCAAACAGAACACGAGCAGCGGCAAATGACATGGAAAGGCAAAAAAACGAGCTAACAAAACAAGCTAACAAAGGTCACTTATCAGGTCAAGAGACCGTACACACGATAAGCTGTTCCAATCACTGATGGTTCGCGCAAAGAAAGAGTCCTGAAATAAGTTAGACTTTGCAAAGTACGGGGTCAGAGAAAGGGGGTAGGAGTGTCGGGTTCGTCTGGTGTTATGTAGTATAAGGTACGGTGAAGAATTTATTCCAAGTTTATGGTTAAATAAGAACAAAAAATTTTCATCTGAAGAAACTTGCGCCGGGACTGAAGGTTGGTATTAAATTCGACCGCATTAGTGCAGAGACTGAAGCAGTTCGATTGTATTGCAAAAACATGTTTCGAACAGCTTTCCTTCGGATCCGCTCAAGTGCTTTTATGTGAGTGACAGTAAACAGGTCTCATACAATGCACGCACATTCCAATTTAGTCCTTATAAAGGTTTCGTATGCTAGTCTCTTAACCTGAAGTAGTTAAGAGTCTAGAATACGTGATGACTAGCAAATGAGTGATGTGGGTTGCTCCGAGGAGTAAAATAGGGAGGAAGTTTCGTTAAAGCTAGTCGCACCCTTGAGCAGGAGCTTTCTAGTCAAACAGAACGAAGATGATAAATGTTATAAAAGACGCTCATCTCATTTCACAGTATAAGCAATATTTAGGTTTCGTTTTCATCATCATCGTCATCGGCCTGACTACGCCCACTGCAGGGCAAAGGCATCTCCTGTGTCTCTCCAATTAGCCCTGTCCTTTGCCAGCTGCGGCCACCGTATGCCCGTGAACTTCTTAATCTCATCCGCCCACCTAACTTTCTGCCACCCCCTAGTAAAGCCCATTTATTCCTCTTGATTTCGACTAGGATGTCATTAACACTTGTTTGTTCCCTCACTCACTCTGCCCGCTTACGGTCTCTTAGCGTTACACCTATCATTCTTCTTTCCATAGCTCGCTCAGCCGTCTTTAATGTAAGCTTAACCCTTTTCGTTAGCCTCCAGTTTTCTTAGGGCGACACTCCTCACCGCGCTTCCCCTACCCCGATGACGTCAGTGGGCAGATGGGGCGAGTTTGAAAGTCGACCCTTCTGCCCACTGATGTCATCGGGGTAGGGGACGCACGGTTGCTCTAATCGGTTGCGAGCTATTGCGAGCAACCATTTTTAAAAAGTCATTCTGAACTATGGGGTCCACGCAGAGCTTTAAAATTTGACTTGAACACTCGCAAAGACGACCTCTATAGAGATTTTTTGCACTAGGAGAGGGCCATCGAAATAATTTTAGGGTCCCTTTTAATGTTGGTGTTAATATTGGTAACGTTAATACAGAATAACTGTGAGAAATGCAAGCACGTACAAATTAATAGCAAGCACACCCCACGTTCTGTGTACTTTGGGCTACGCTTATACGCCACACAAGTAGATCACGCAAGCAAAGACGATGTCGGAAGGGGCTGCCTCGATTCTTGAATTTTATAATTTAATATTTGTTTATTTATTTATACATTTACATAATTTCTTAACCGCGGTCGAGGAACTTGTACTAAACTACGCTAGAAGGGCTCTGTTGTTTTTCTGGAACACAAGCTCTAATTTTAATGCAGTGCACTTGTCTGCTATTCGATATCGTGAGCACCGAACGATCGATACAGCGTCCACTTCAGACCTGTCACCTCGCTGGTCACATGCACCTTCGAAAATATCCGAAATTACAAGTAGGGTTCCGCTATGACAAAACGTGAGTGTGCGGAAAAACTAAACCAAATGCGGCGTCATGGAGCACTCACTTTGCTGTCGCACATCGAAGGCGCCCCCGTGCGGCATTGGTTGTTTTTCAAATAAACACAGGGACTCATAATTACGATAGGTTTTAGAAATGCGATGGCAATACAAGCTGCTGATGCCTTCACCGACATCACGTACGGCTTGGTGACATCATTGCCGATCTAGCGACGTAACTGCGACGTCTCACCTCGTCGCGTGGTTCGAGGTGTGACGTCATATATGACGTCACACCTCCTCGACCAATAAGCGTTTCTTGTGACACACAACGCTGCTCTTTTTCTCTGTTGGGGCTTCTAACGCTATACGCATTAGTAGACCTCTTTCTGTCGACAATTAACGTGGCGTCATAGGTTGGTGCCATGTAGGCAATATATATATATATATATATATATATGAAGGGAGCCAACAGTCACAGAAACCAAGGTGCATAGGGAATTTAATTTTTTAATGTGTAGTGCTGATCAGTGGGATAATAATACTTCGGTTAATCTATCGCTTGAAGAAAATCACTTATAAAGCAGCAGAAAAACCAACCATGCCGCCGGTGGGATCCGAACCCACGACCTCCGAATATCGCGTCTGGTGCTCTACCAGTGACTGTTGGCTCCCTTCATAAGTTTATCAAACGAGCCCCTCATTTCCTTGACTTTGTCTGATATATATATACGGATACACTTACCAAGCGTAGCATGCGACTGCCCTAGAAACGCATTCCCGCCAACTGAAACAACTGCGATTGATGGTCTTCTACACTAATTCTTCTCCTACTTCTTCGTGCTCTCGATTTAAGTTTTTCCTGAATAAAATTTTACTACATACTCTCCCCTTTCCAGTGTGCAAGAACAGAAAACCCGCGGATGCGACGAATTACTAGACCTTCCTTATAATTTAAAATTGCAAATAATGGAAAGCCTATACGCATATTTACGTAGCCACGTATGTGCATTGCACATGTACACTATGCGTGGCCATATGTAGGGTGTACAGTTTAAAGACATGGATGCTCTTTATTGTTATCCACGTGAACTTGGACCTTGCGTTAGTCATTGTTCGTTTGCTTTGCATGCAGACGCGAAATTGATGCCGTCAAATGTGGCCTGACAGTCTCAAATTTTTTTTCGGAATTAAAACTCGCATTTTTCTCTCGTCACTTACATCCTGGCCGCCTACCTCTAAAAATCAAAGACCCCCCCACAATAGCGCTGTATCACCATCATCACCATCATCAGCTTAAAGAAGTCCATTGCAGGACAAAGCCAACTTCTATATCTCTACATTTAACCCTATCCTGCTCCAGCCGCGGCCACGTAATTCCCACATTTCAATGAGGATTTTGGTCTGGGCTAGTTGGTTCGCTGTTTTTTTTTTAACAGATTATCACAGTGCTATGGAACACGGACACAAAACACGGACTTTGTGTCTTGTATTTTTTTGGTTTTATTTGGCCAGCTTTGTTAGCACGCTTCATAAGCTCTTTTTGGCGTTGCAATGATTTCCAAGCGTTTTTTTTGAGGCGTTCCCTCTCACCGATCAGTGGCTGATGGTATCACGTGGTCCAGTGTAAATAGTACGAAACGCGCTTGTTGTTTCGATGCAATACATTGTTGGTAGACATCGCCCGCCCCGTCTTGCGCGTGTTCTTCTTGTGTCCGTTTTCCATAGCGCTGTGGTAATTTGTCGAAGAAATCCCCAAAGACTTCCTAATCTCATCCGCCCACATGGCTACTCACCGCACCCCGCTACGCTTGCCTTCTCTCTGAATTCACTTCGTTACCCGACGTCTTCCTTGTGCATTAGATGTATGCCTTGCGCATGCACATTTATTCTTCTTGATTTCAGCTGGCATGTAAGTAACCCACGTTTGTTGCCTGACTCATTCTTCTCCCTTCCCTTCTCCGGCGCTATACCAGGTGTTTCAGGGAAGACTTTTAGGTAATTTTCAAAAACAGGCTTTTTGGGGTAAAAATATGGCTTTTGCGGCATAGTATTTCCAGTATTAGCGGACACCGGAAAGCCGGTGAATTGTCTTGAGTAGTAAGCTGTTTAACTAACTTCTGATAATTAACTTTTTAACTATTAGAGTTAGGTGCCTAGTTGCAATTAGAGATTTGTAGCCGGTCGTTAGTAATAGCCATGTTAGTTTTTTGAATTTTAAAAACGCGATTATCCTCGGCGCTGTGGCTCGACAAAATTTGGCTACATCGTGCCAAAATACATGCGCTTTCAAAACGAATGCAGGCAAAGCAACCCCTGTAGTGCACGTCACCAGCAGAGAGCAAAATTTTGTCGAGACCCAGCGCCAAGGCTAATCGCGTTTTCGAAATCCTAAAAACTGATATGGCTATTACTAACGATCGGCTACAAATCCCTAATTGCAACTGGGCGCCTAACTCTCATAGTTGAAAAGTTAATTGTCAGAAATGAGTTAACCAGCTTACTACTCAAGACAATTCACTGGCTTTCCGGTGTCCGCTTATACAGGAAATACTATGCTGAAGAAGCTATATTTTTATCTCAGAAAACCTGTTTTTGAGAACTACTTAAAGTCTTCCCTGGAACACCAGGTATAAGCAGCCGAATATTTTGTCCGCCATGCCGGTCACTGGAGCACTGGTGACATAGGCCCAGAGCGTTCTTGCCCGGGCCTACTCGCACGTAGAGTTTCCTCGTGCATTTCAGCACACCCCCCGGGCGATGCATGAAACCATGATATATTTCCGGTGACTCCGAATATAACACATTAGAACCCTAACGCCACACCGAATTCGCATGCACAGTTTGTTAAAGGACGTGAACCGTGCGAGGCGATAACGACGCACGCGGTACAGTCTCGGCGCGCTGCCTTCTCGAGTCATGTTGACAGATCAGTGAGTTCCGGCGTTCCACGCCATTACAGGGGATGTCCTAATTAATGAAATTAATGCGTCATTTGCGGCTCAAGCCTGCACTACGGGCTACGAGGAATACTGTATAGTCGAGGTATTTTTACTAACTATGACAGTTTGGGGTTGTATAGTGCAATCCGAGTTGAGTACACGCTTCATTAGTTTCCGCGTTTTTCCTACGACAATATGTGGCTTCTGCCATCGGTAGTTATACGCTTGCATTTTCGGGCTCGCCGGCAGAATGAAACACAGACACAGACGGACGGACGGATGGACGGACGGACGGACGGACAGACAGACAGAGAGGGATAGACAGACACAGATAGGGACGGGCGGACAGACAGGGACGAACGGGCAGACAGACAGAGAGAGACAGACAGGGACGGACGGACAGACAGAGACAGACGGACAGACAGAGACAGACGGACGGACGGACGGACGGACGGACGGACAGACAGACAGACAGACAGACGGACGGATGGACGGACAGACAGACGGACGGAGAGAGACGGACAGACAGACAGACAGGGATGGACAGACAGACGGACGGACAGACAGACAGACAGAGAGGGACGGACAGACAGACAGACGTACGTACGTACGGACGGACGGACGGACGGACGGACAGACAGACAGACAGACAGACTGGGACGGACGGACAGACAGAGACAGACGGACGGATGGACGGAAAGACAGACAGAGACAGACAGACGGACGAATGGACGGACAGACAGACGGATGGAGAGACAGACAGACGGACGGACGGACGGACGGACGGACATACAGACAGAGAGACAGACAGACAGACAGACGGACGGACGGACGGAATGACAGACAGACAGAGACGAACGGACGGACGGAGGACAGACAGACAGACAGACAGACGGACGGACGGACGGACGGACGGACGGACGGACAGACATACAGACAGACAGACGGACGGACGGACGGACGCGCGGGCGGACGGAGGGACGGACGGACGGACAGACAGACAGACAGACGGGCGGGCGGGCGGGCGGGCGGGCGGTAGGACGGACGGACGGACGGACGGACAGACAGACAGACAGACAGAGACAGACAGACAGACAGACGGACGGACGGACGGACGGACGGACGGACACGGCCGCGTCCTCCGAGCGCAGCAGGGTCTCCCAGTTCGGCCAGGTCTTGGACTACTCTGGGCCCCGCGAGGGAGGGTCCTCCGGGCGCAGGGAGAACAAGCACGGGAAGTGATAGGTTTTTATCCTGAACATAGCGAACACTACTCGGGCTGCACCTACTGAATTTGGGTGAGGTATGATAAGAAATAGAAATAAGCAATTGCGAGGCATGCACCACCACGTTGACAGAGCTCGTACTGAGAGAGAAAAAATAAAATTGGCAGTGGCTTAACTGGGCTAACCCTGGAATTCAGCGAAAAGCAAGGACGCTTGCTAAGCATCTGAGGCTCGTCCATGGCAGCTCCGCTACACGCTCGCGACAGCCATTCTGTATATACCTACACCACCACGTGGCTATGACGTGGTATCGCATGGTCGTACGACACCCCTGGGATGTCATCACGTGGCTTCACATAGCCCCATCGGATGTTCTTAAGGTCAAAGGTCAACCCAAAGGTCACCCAGTGGCAAATGTCAAGTAAAGCTCATTGGTCAAGGTCAGGGGCCAATGGCTTGACACCATAACTGTACCACTTATGGTCATAAACGGCTAACGTAGTTGGGCTGAAGGTCGTTCAAGGTCATTTTCCGGCCTACGCGACGACTGCTTTCTCTAGCGTAATGAAGCGCTTTTCGCTTCAAAAACTGCTATGGGGAGTCTTCTTGTGGAATCCTGGTCGCGAAATGATGCCCTCACATGTATAGCTTTTGGAAAAATGTACCACCAGCTAGAAGTCTGAAGCTTCAGAAGATGGAGGATGAGTTTTCCACACACGCTCTAGTGATTTGTAACACTGGCAATGCAGCGCTAGCCACTCTAACTAGGTGAGGAACAATCCAGGCGTGCCGCACATTGTAGACAAATGCATAGCAACAACCAATTCGTGAAATTGGGGTGCAAGTTTCGACCCTAAGTTCTTTGTAAAATCTTGGTTTTGCTTTTCGCTTCTTTTTGCGTTCCCTAACATTTCCTGAATTCCTGAACATCCCCGAGTTTCTTTGAAAATTCCGGTACTAGAGTTCATTCTGCCATTTCGCGTCAAGGAGGAATTCATTGAGCGGAACAGTTCGGGCGTGGACAATGCTTAAACTGACCGTTCTAACTGCCAGCATTCGCGGTTCTCTGCCCTACATTTAGTTTCCTGTAGTGTTAGAAAAAAGTATGATGGCGGACGTCACTGCAATTTCATTTGGCCAAGTTATTCTCTTTCAGATCCTAGGAGTTGCATCGTCGTCAGAGATCAGAGGAACACAGACGGTTTACTGCTCACTTGATCGTCCCGCCTGTGTCGCTGCGCCCTCTGCTTTATTATTATTACTTTTTTTTTTCTGAGCACACAGATCCCATCTCGTGTTCCCCACGGTCGCTACTCTGCCCTTGCCTTTTACGTCTTCGCATCACACGTTGCAGCCGCATCGGCGACGACAACAACTCCTACAAGCGAGACTCCCCGTCGCTCTCTCGGACACTCGGACTCACGAAGTGTATTCTGCCGTTCTCGTGGCAATCACGCCGCCATCGGCACGACCTGCGGCGTCTCGGTAGCGGGCTGCTGGGCCGGGGCAGGCGGTGTCCTTACACGCACAACAATGGCGGCGACAGTGCTGCTGCTGCTGCCGGGGGTGGAGGCGGCGGACAGCGGGCCGCCGCTTCCATAAATAAGCTCACCCGTCCAACGACCGGGGCTGTTCGCGAGCCAAGCTCGCAATCAAAATGTCGCGGCTGACAACGTCTCCGCCCATGCAGGGCTTTTCTCCCCGCGGGAGGGAGGAGGGGGGAGGGAAGCGCCGCTACAGTGTAGCGGCCGCCGGATTGGAGGCGCATGGCTTCAGCGAAAAATCGCTGCCGCGTCTGCGGTATTCCACCTCCCTCTTTCTCTCCGTTTTTTTTGTGTTGGGAGGAAGACGGAAAGTCTGATCCTCGAGGCGCCTACCTGTCCAAAGGAAGCGTCCGGTGCGCCGCGCTCATATTTCGTCTTGCGTCGGTGGTGGTGTTTTTTTTTTGTTTTTTTTGAGAAATTGCGAGAGGCCGACTCATCTGTTTACGTGTATGGGTTCTGGAGGGCGCTGCCTGACATGCAGGGGAAAAAAAATGGACGGACTTGTCGATATCGCCGCGTGTTATAATCTTGCGTATTGTGAATAGTCTGTGCCATGAGTTCGATATTTAGAAGCGCTGACGACGTCGTAGCTCCAAGGGCGATTGGTTGACCTGGAGGGCGACAGTGCTTATTGGCGGACTCTAGAGTGTTTGCGAAGACGACGATTAATAATAGCTGCACTAGCGCTACGGAGCAGGAGTTTTTGGAGTCAGGAGGTGCCCAAATCATGGAAACAATTATCTTGGACAGCACTGGCTATAGTGATGCTTAGCTAAAAAAAAAGCTTTTGAGTTCATTATCACTTCCATTTCTGTTTGCACTGAAAATGGCTATTGAGGCCGTGTCAGTTGAAGAAAAAATATGCTATGTGCTTTTGAGAGGAAGAAAGCAGTGGTAGGGTGGCCAGGCTGACCAGGAAAGCGGGCAGCCGGGTTGATGTTAGCCAGGGTGTTTCTGGCTGGCAACCTTGCACTAGGAGGAGATGAAGGAGGAGGGTATAGTGACGAAAAGGTCGGAAGATGAGAGTAAAGCGCCGGTGGCGCGCAAAACGCTATGTTATGTAGCCAGAGTCCACAAACGGTTTTTGACATCTGTGGGCGTCAGAGAGCGGTAGTTATAAGTTGAAGGATATTTGGTGTCATGGAGCGGGGTGCCCACTGTCGAAATACGCTCCTCTATGGAAATGATTTGATAGGCAGTCGTGTTTAGGCCGTTCGCAGGAGCTGTGTTAGGTTAGGCTAGGTTTTCTTCGGCAGGTTAGCATGTTTAGGTGGGAAAACAAACACGGGCCGGGGAGTGCTCATTGGACGTCACTTTTTCTGTTACTCAATAAGATATCACCAGGAGTCGGTAGAAGCAACCCAAGCCACAGGCATGGCACTAAAGTTGCACAACACAAGGAGAGGCTGGATGGCAGTAGTGTCCAAGGAAATGGCAAGGAAGGATAGAAAGTATGGAGGCGACAAGATGACAGTCGCATAATAGTCCACTTGATGCTCAGCTCGGGAGGAATGAATTGTTTGTCAGAGTCATTTCCTGATAGTCGGCGCTGCATCATAATCGAGTCCGCGTGGCTTCATCGCCTTGGTAACTACTAACGCTACAGCCTCATGATGAGAGTACACTGGTGCAGTTGTCTCCGTCAAGAGAGCCAGTGTTCATGAGCCCCGCGAAGCAAGGCTGACTTCAGACTGAACGGGCAGCCTTGAGGTTACAGAGCGTAACCCATCTGCACGATGCTTGCTGCCTGATTTAGCTAACTGTAGCACAAAGAGACGTAAGGTCAGAACATGTCAATCATGTCACGCGTGAATCTTTAAATCTGATCGCTAACTGCTTTGCCGGTATTATTACGATAATTTCTTTGGATGTTGTAGCAGATATTGAGCCATGTGTTTAGAGATGCAAACGGCCTTCACAAGTGTCATGTCAGAACGGCAGCATGCTCTATTTTGCAATAGATAACTTATATTCGCAATTACTAGCAGAATTATCCCCACAAAAGACGGCCGAGGGCACCGCACCACAGAAGCGCCGATGGTAGCTTCGCGAACGTATAGCTTGACGGAAGGGGCATCCCGTAAAAGCCACTGGGCAGAGAAATGAGGCATACGCTTTCTGTGCCGGATGAGAGCCATGTGACGATCTGGGGTAGGGAAGATGGGCTGAATATGAGTTCTCAGTGAGTCCTTTATTTCCACTTCTGGAGTCTTTCTGTCTCATGAGACAGCGTACATTTTAAATAAGTACATCGCTGCACAGCGTCAAGACTACGCATCCTTATATGTACAGCCGTGGGCAAAATTATGCAGCCAACGGGGTCGCTCGGTCACTGATCCCGAGTTACCGGGTTCGAACCCGACCGCGGCGGCCGCGTTTCGATGGAGGCGAAACGCAAAGGCGCCCGTGTGCTGTGCGATATCAGTGCACGTTAAAGATCCCCAGGTGGTCGAAATTATTCCGGAGCCCTCCTACTCCGGCACCACTTTCTTCCTTTCTCCTTTCACTCCCTCCTTTATCCCTTCCCTTACGGCGCGGTTCGGGTGTCCATCGAGATGTCAGACAGTTACTGTGCCATTTCCTTTCCCCAAAAACCCATTTTCAGCCCACGGGGTTTTCTTACTGGCGTAACGGAAGCCTTGTACCATCTGTAAGTAATAAGCTCTGGACATGGAAATACTATATTCCTTATGTTCGAGATACTGGGAGCACTGAGGATCCAAAATTATTCATTTTACGGATATAAGCGACGAGTAAGCCCAGTTGGCTGCGTATTTCTAGCAAAAGCTGTAAATACAGGAGTGCGCGCGAGAACAAGATTAGGATAATGGCCATGATCTCTGCTCAGGATTTAGTTAGAAACAAATTCGCCCACCGCTCGATGTGCTTCGCGATTCCTCTACTGGACTTAATGCAAGCCAAATAGCGTTCATGCACAAGCTTGCAGCATGTAATCTCGGAATGCGTCGCCCCCCCCCCCCCCCCCCCCAATAAGAAATAGCAGACAGTTTAGCATGACTAAACGCGAAATATCGGGCAGTGTCACTACTTACGGTGGGCACTTAAGGTCCTTACGTGCTAAAGGCATTTCCCATAAAGGGCTTTGGCCTAACGGCCTTCTGTCTAAAGGCATTTACCTCGCAAAGCATTTACCATAAAGACCTCTACCCTAAAGGACTTTAACCACTAGGAATTTACCCTAAGGTGCCGATAAAGGCCTTTACATTTCGCTTAAAACCCTTCATCACACAGGCATTTGACCTAAATGCTTTTATCACAAATGCATTTGACCTAGAGGCCTTTATCCTGAAGGCCTTGAAGGCCTTCACCCAGCCTGCCAGGTGTGCACACCTTGCAGGTTGCCCACAACCACGGGTGGGGGGGGGGGGAGGCAGGCCATTGGCGCAGAGATGTGAGCCAGCAGCTGGTCACGTGGTACCTTTCTTTTAAGGCCAATAAGTAAAGCTGCGTAAATCGTACCGTGATGGAAGCAGCGCTGCCAGCGGGTTTTTGAGACGATCTACAGCTTTTGCATTGACATTTTGTTCCTAAATTCAATAATTAAACAGTTATCTAATTAGACTTAACTAATTAGCTTTGAAGAACGAAAAAATACCGAATACTAGATCACACGACTCTATACAACCTTCAGTTGGTCTCACGCGGCTAGGACATTCCGTGTTTTTAAGAGCTTGGTTACTTTTAGCTGGGACATCTTGTATAGGAGCCAGATTTTAGCGAGGCAACATGCAGTTAGACGACCGCAGTATTTCTGAAGGCCTCTCTGGCTACACGCTTTCGCACTTAGAGCAAAATAAGTGCCGTACCAAAACAATCCTAGTCGAAAAAAAGAACGACACAACCGTGCTAAAAATTGGTTAAATGAATAATTACTCATTGGCATCCACCCCAATGCAGCCATACGGCTACAGAGGAAAGCTATACAGCTTTCTCAGAAACTTTGCACTTAAAGAAAAATTTGTCCTGATCCGGGGTTCGAACCCGGAACCACCGCTTCACCGGAGCAGTCGCTCTAGTAATTGAGCTAACCGGGATGGCTAACTTATGGCAGGGCGAGAGCGAATTGATCAATAACTCGAAGTGGGAACAGAGTTGGACAAATGTTTAGGGGAATCCTCCAAGGTGGAGTACTCCACATTGGAGGATTCCCCTAAACATTTGACCTAAAGATAGGTTACCATGTTTTGTCGTTAAGTCGGGACGAAAAAGCTTCCTTTTGTTTTGTAGTTCTTTTCTCCATTACTGTAGTTTCTTCTGTAGTACTTTTCTGTAATCTGTAGTTCTGTAGGACGCTTCTGTAGCAACTACAGAGAACTGTGTTGTTAATACAATTTTTTTTTGTTGCTGCAAGTTCGTGGGCAAGAACATTACATAAAATCGGTTGTGACGCTAGAAATTTTTCTGTTGCGTTTTTCAACTAGGAACTCTCCCTGCGGATAGTAGCGTGCAGTTAACACGACGGAGAAATACATTCCTGGTAACGGCAAAGAGTGATGTCCGCTAGGGATCACAGTAGTTGGCCATTGGTCTGCAGTGTGGACATAACGCGCACTCTTCTTCTCTTGGTTTCGGTTACTTATTCAGCTTGCTTGCCCTCGTCCTCCGTTGCCGTCCGTGGCGCAGGAACCTTGGGCTCAAAGTGAGCTGCCCGGACGCCGCGTGACGTGTGCTCTCTATACCGGGCGCGTGCCTCTTCGTGTCTTCGAGGCGAGCAGGACCCATTAAGGAGCGGCCCCGCGGAGATATATACTGTCCCCTGTGTCCACAGCGACGACCCGGGCTGCGTAGGGGCAGCGTCTTACGGAGGATGTGTGCGGGCGAGTCTGGCTAGAATCAATTATGCACGCCGTGGCATGGGACGAGGACGACAAGAACCGTGTGCGTGTGTGTATGCGTACGCTGTGCCCTTTTCTCGTTAGTTTTCGTCATTCGGTCCGCCGACCCTCGCTGATGGAGACCAGCAGGAGTGGTCTCTGACCCAGCGAAGGAGCCTCCCCGCGAAAAGCACCGGAGATTGAGGGCGGCGAAGTATTTCTTGGAGCTCGTCCAGGACCAAAGGTCCCGAAAGTGGGTAAAGGCAAGAACGGGCTTACGCGCTGTTGTCATGCGCCTTGCGTTTTAATGATGATGGCAGTGGAGCCAAGGGAAGGACATCAGCGTTACTCCTGCAAGCCAGGCTCATCTGTTTATGCGTAATGTACATGAAATGGAGAAACAAAAAAACGTTGTTGAGGGCCTTTTAGAAAACGAAAGAAAACAATCAAATGCAAGTTAAAACAGAAAAGACGGCTTGGCACCGGAGTTGATTCTCGAATCACATTGGTGTTGATCTTATATGAAGGCAGCAGTCTATTGGAGCATGGAGGAATTATACTGGATCCGGAGAACTCCCTTTCAAGCGTGCATTTTACTTCGATCCCTGGTTACGGCTTTCCGCCGCTTCGGGCTACTGCAAAATTCTCTGAGAGAATTTGCACATGCTCAGCGATAGCCCTATTTTGTTCCTATTAAGTCTTCACCTCGTACTTTTCAGGAACGTATCCTGATCGTTTTTGAATTTCACTTGGGAGATCGGCCGGCGATGGCGATACCTGTATTTGGTTTTGGGGGCTTCTGTACCTTATAGAATCTCCGTTTCGGGCGTGATTGGTCTCTTTGTGATTAAAACATCCAGGTTCTGAAGGCAGGCCAACTTATATTTGTGCTCAGTTCCCGTTGAGACACTGTTGTTGACTCCGTGCTCGCGTTAACGATCGGCCTCGCATTTACCTGCCTCTGCACGTTTGTCCGTCTCTTCATTGTACTCTGCATCGATCGCCTTCGCTCAGTAAGTTTGAAGTGAAGTCAAGCAGTTAAGTCAATTGTAATAGTGTACAAATGGCTCGAAAAACAAAGGCACGGAAAGAAAGACTCCAGGTGCGCTTGTATCCAACAAGTTTTATTCCTCCAAGGAAGTGGTATTTATGCTCATGGTGATGCCTTGCGCATGCTTGCAATGATTATCCTGCGAGTGGTTAACGATGATTCTTTTTGTTTTTTTCTATCAAGCACGCCCTGACCCAAAAGAAAATAAGCCATTTCGTTTTTGGAAACCAGTATTGAAAGAGCACTCTCGCGATCATTGCCAGTTCGCACTATTTCCCCTGAGTGTTCAATGTTTCACGAATTAGACATTTGCTCCTAACAAGCGCTTAAAGTTTATGAAACTCGAGGTGACAGGCACTCTCACGCTTATGACAATGACAGGTCAGATGCCCTCATTTTCTGTTTTTCACGTTGTAGTCGGGCTGCTGTAACCTTTCACTTAAACATCTCTATGTTTGTTCAGCATAACGTTTACCACAGGTAAAAAGTACTTCGCAGAGAACCCATTTTGTGCATCCTTCAAATGGTCTGTGACGCCAAGTGGTGAAGGCAACTTTCTGAAATGCTTTTCTGAAATGCTTCGTTGTCTGAGCAAGAGCTCGAAAAAAATCAACGATAAAAAACAACGATAAAACGAAAGTTGGAGTCATACCGTACAGGCACAGGTACCACGCAGCCTCACAGAAATTTGTAATAGAGTTAAGTAGAAGTGGTGTTATGGGGCCCGAATAAATTGAGTGCTCTCTACAGAGGAGATATTTCAGGAAGGGTGAGTAAGGTCGCTCGAACCACGAGACATCAGAAGCTATTTGTAAGATGTACAGAAAGGGTCGCCTGTAAAGTGCCTCTGACTTGAGGCAAATATCACGTTAGACAAATAGGGAGATGTTTGAACGAAAGGTTAGAAGACGATCACTATAACGTGGAAAACAGAAAACGAGGGCTCTTGAGATGTCACTGTCATAAGCGTAAGAGTGCCTGCCACTTTGAGTTTCATAAATGTAAAGTGCTTCTCAGGAGCGCATGTCAATTTACGCAATGAATTGTAGAAGCAGGGAAAATAGCGTGAGTTGGCGATTGTTGTGCCAGTGAACCCTCTGTGCCACTTTCCAAAAAAGAAATAACATTTTGCTTCGGGATCAGGGGGTGCTGGATACAAAGGAAAAAAGAAGAATTAGGATGATTGTTCAACACTCACACGAGGAGCATTGTAAGCACGCGCAAGGCATCATCGAAACTATAAATACCGCTTTCTTGCATGAAATGTCATTTGGAAAGAAGCGAACCGTGTGTCACCTCTTCCTGTGTCTTCGTCCTTGCATCTTTTGCATCGTTACAAAGCATAACAAACTGGGCGAAGCTCTGCTGCTTTTGAGTCAGTTAAAAGGTTTCTTTCTTTTTTGCGCTGTTCGTGATTTAAATCATTGTTACTAGGGGGGCACGAATAGTACTTTTGCAAATCGAATCGAATAGGAATAATGTAGCTAAAAACCGAATCGAGTACGAATTGAACATTGATAGAACAGAATCGAACATGAATATTTTTAGCAATATGCGCTACTTATACGAATATTCGAACAAAACGAGAAATCGCGCGAAACAGCTAAGCACTAGCAGCTGCGCTGCGGTGAGAATTACGCATAAGCCGTGGCCTCCGAGATCGGGCATCAAAGCAGGGTTTGCTGAATGTGTCTGAGCCCTGTTACCTCTTACGGACATTATGAATGCCACCGCACGAATGGAACGCTTTGGGACGCTGAAAACTTATGGAGACACTTATGTTCAAATATGGAGACCCCTATTTGAACATCGTGCCAATTATTCGAAGACTATTCGAAATGTTTAAATTGATTTCATTCGTTTTGAATTGTTTTAAGCATGCACTCTTATTTCGACTAAGCGAAGAGGAGGATATTTGGTTCGCTACTCAAAATTTTAGAATATTCGCACGCCCCTAATTATTTCTTGCCGTTTCTATCATGGCCTCGGATTCAGCACTTCGATGAAGGCGAAATGCGCAAAAGTTGGTGTAGTGAAATTTCGGTGTACGTTAAAGAACCCATGTGATGGAAATTAATACGGAGCCACACACTGCTGCTCGCCTTATTTATTTTTACCCTCATGCTGTACAGGGATTGGCGTGGCACTTGCAAATTCATTTTAATAATAATAATAATAATAATAATAATAATAATAATTGGTTTTTGGGGAAAGGAAATGGCGCAGTATCTGTCTCATACATCGTTGGACACCTGAACCGCGCCGTAAGGGAAGGAATAAAGGAGGGAGTGACAGAAGAAAGGAAGGTTTTAGTAAGCTGTAATTATTTCCAGTTCAAGGTGTATCTTTTGCTAGTTTTCATCTCCGCTGACCTGTTTGCTTCATCATGAAGTCGTTTTAAAAATTTTCTCTCACGCTTTGGAAATTGTTGCCCATGACGACAAATTTTACGGTCATTTGGTTGCTTTTGTTGTGTTTTGGTTTTATGAGGTTTAACTTACCAAAGCGACTCGGGCTATGAGGGACGCCGTAGTGGAGGGCTCCGGAAAATTTCGACCCCCTGGTGCTCCTTAACGTGCTCTGACATCGCACAGTACATGGAGATCTAGCATTTCGCCTCCATCGAAATGGGACCGCCGCGGCCGGGATCGAGCCCGCGTCTTTAGGGTCAGCAGCCGAGTGCCATAACCACTGAGCCACCGCGGCGGCGGGTTAATTTTCTGCTTTGTTATAGACAAATTCAATGATCACTTCATGTTCACTGAACGGCTTTGAAGAGCCGAACTTGGAGACGGATCTTTTTGCGCTAGTTAAGCGTCGTTAAGCAGTCGGTTAATGTGACAATGAAAGCAACCGAATACGTAAAAAAGGCTACTTATTGTATTAGAATCAAATCAGCGTATTCAAATATCGCCAGATGATCATTGGCACGGACAAAAATCCCTGAAGAGACTTGACGAGGTCCGCGCCAACTACAAGGCGTACGGTGGAAAGGGTGGAATGGTGCAAAACAGTGAATGCGTTTGCACGACGCAGCTTCTCACAAACAGACACGGGCACAGAAAGACAAAAATGCCATGCAACTAACAATGGTGGACAGTGTCAGGTTAGGGAGCATGAAAGATGTGGTGAACAAAATATGCGCGACAATAGCAAAATATTACGAGGAAAAAACAAACCATTGACGCTGTATACATAACACGAAAAATACACAAAGCCAGCTACATTAACATTTTTTTTTGTTTTCGTTGAAGCTGCAGAATTATACTGTGCAAATTCCTGAATGATGTAAAGGTAGCGTCTGTGTTTTTTTCTTTGCACAGTTCGTTCAGTACAGATGAGGGACAACATTTCAACGTATGTTTCACGCATTATGTCAGGCATGCGGTAATTTGCCATTTATTTTTCTGATTTCTTGTACAATACACAGGATTCTTCGTTGCGAGCCCGGCTAGTTCAGTTATAGAAATGTCGTGCTCATTATTTCTGACTTGTGATACCGGATCACACTATATGAGTATAAAGGCTCTACAGGGCTAATGTTAAATTTGTTAATAAATTCGACTGTGTGCGAATAATCAGAGTATCTTGCAGTGAACAGAGCAATCTGAGGCTCACAGTGGGACGCAGAAAGAGAACGAATACAGCGCTATCAACTGAATTACTTCTTTCTGCGACATCGACTACAAATACACAGATGCCGCGAAAGTCGTTCAGAGCATCAGCGACAAGGACAACAACAAAAACACACTAACAACAAAAAACAAATTCTCAGTACAAGAGCAATACAATAACTATGCTTCCGCCAGAAGTGGGAAGTCCACTGCAATGCTTCCTCCACTGAAATGGGAAATTATGAATGGTAAAGACGTAAATGGTCAGTGGGGTGCCAGAGTTTCTGTACAAGGTAAGTAACATGGTCGCTTCACGACGTATTTTCAGAAAAATCATTCCCAGTGTTTTAAAATGACTTCAACTACTTCAACTGCGATGTTACTACTTACGAATGATGGAAGATAGGAAAACTTTTTGACGTGGGTGAAATTTCATTGCTTTTGTCTTATCAACGATGAGTTTTATCATTGTCAGTGGCCCAAGGGTTTATTAAAGCCAATTACTTATTTGCTGAGTTTGCTAAATTAATGCTCGACTTTACAGAAACAATGCATGTGTCGTCGACGTATACGACATAGTGAACGGATTTATCAAGATCAAGAAAATTATACATAGATTACAAACAGGAAGCGCCCTAAGGTACTCCCTCGAGAAACACTCAAAACTACTGGTTTTACGAACGAGCAATGTCTGAGAATTTTGAGAAGTTTTGTGCGATGCTGTAAACAAGGAGATATTGCAAAGAAAGTACCATGAAAGCCACACTATTTCAGCTTCCTAGGAGGATATGCGAGGGTCGATGACATCAAAAGTTTTCGTGAAATTAAAAAGAATGCCTAAAACAAAATTTCTATTTGCAAAATTTCTTAATGGCAGTTTCTTTTCAGCAATTAAAATTAAGTCGATTTATATGTTTTTTTAAAACTCTACTGTGCAAGAGTTATGATTTTACGCTTTTCAAAAAAGCCATCAAGCGCTGAAGAATCAATTTTTTTTTTCGAATCCTTTAGAAAAGACGAGAAGCATAGAAAATGGGCGATAATTTGATAGATCATATCTCTTGCCTTTTTTTATAGATCATAATAACTACTGTGGATTGCATGTTACGCTGGAACGGGTGTAACAACTGACAAGCGTTAAATATATGTGTTAGATAGGGTGCTATGTTAGATAGGGTGCTATCGAGGGTGAAATGTATCTTCCGATGTATTTTTGCTGGGCGACACAAACGCTACAATAGCTTCATCATTAGTGACTGGTTGTAAAAAAGAGTGCTGCCATTTCTTGGCTCAGTGTAAAAGTAATTAGTACTGTTACGGGGCTCTGTGCCACGGAAAAGAAGTAATCCTTAAGCGCATTGGCTAGATCAACCTCGGTTAATTCTACATTACCTTTTGTTGTTTTTTAGACTGGTTTGTGTGACTTCCCGGTTAGAAAATTCAGTTTCTCCGATCATACAGTCGACGAAATAAAAATATTTGTATGATAAAGCTGTTTGCTGCACGTTATTCTTTGTTGATGAAATCTATGTGTTCTTTATATCTTTTGAATGTGTAAAGGACACGGACTCTGGACACTGACATTGAACCTGGGCACTGAACCTGGATACCAGTCAGAGTAGGCAGAAAACGAGGCGCTGGGCTGGAAAACAGATATTTTGGAAAACCTATAGCATGGCTGCAATGGAAGCATAAGTAGGAATAGCTTCACTCAGCAAGAGAGAGAGAGAGAGAGAGAGAGAGAGAGAGAGAGAGAGAGAGAGAGAAGAGAGATAGCGAAAACGTTATTTTTTTCCCAGCCCTTTAAAATGGTCTGTAGATTTTCTATAGACTTAATATAGGCTCTATTGCCTTCGTATAGATATTTCCATTTGTCTATGCGTACTCTATAGACCGTCTATAAAGAAAAGTCTACATTTGACCAAACATTTGACCAAAAGTCTATTAAATGTGTAGGCCATAAATCTATAGATTCTGTATAGACTGTCTATAGAATTTGTATCATATATAGACTAGTCTATAGAATTTATATAAAGAAAGCCTACAGAACTCTTTACAAATGTATATGGACAGTCTGTAGACTGTCTAAAAAAAATTTTTGTGTGCAAGGTCCGGGCCGCTGGTTCCACTGAGTGGGTCGAGGCAGCAGGTTGGCGCGGCGTTGTTTCGCAACACGTGGGTGATGCGGACCATCAGAAACGGCCACAGGGCACACGACGAACAAGTAAAATATAAAACTATATCAGGCATGGAGAGGTTCAAGGATAAGGCGGCTTGCATGACACAATAGGAGTTCGTTACTCGGCCCAACTCAAAAAGTGGAAAGGAGATGGAATGGGCAGATGCGGACGTGCATGCTCTCGTTATTATGTGGAGGGGGTTTGACCCACAGGACTGCAGAGGAACTGAAGACCAGAGAGTTTGTACCTTTTGCGCACCAATGACTCGACGGCGCTGCCAGAGAGAATATTCAGTTCGCACAGGCGGACTATTTATTGCCAGGGTGCCTAGCTTAGCTTCACTCTTTTGCGCTGCAAAGGGTGCGGGTGTCACGAACATGCGCTCTTGTTTCGTCATGCCTCTTTACGTCACACATATCGTCGTCTTGCTCGCTGAAAAAAACTAAAATTTCAAATTGAAAGCATATTTTTAGGTGTACAGTCGGATGAGTGCAGCGTACAAGAGGATAGTAGTGGAAAATAGCAGAACGGACTTCTTTCAAGAAACAAGACAGAAAACTCGTACCACAGACGATGGGGGCAGCGCTGTTTATCTTGTCACTGGTGGCATGTCTTTCGTGCCTCGCTTTGTTGAAAAAGTTCGCGCTGCTATTTTTAAAGCAGTCACAAAGAACCAGCTGAGCACAGAGGCTATTTTTACGATGGCACTACTACGAGGCCCGTTTAACATTGTTGAATGGGGACGAAATTATGCTGTTGGCTGCTGTTTCTGCTTCTGTTGTCGTTCATGGGACGTTGTGGAGCATATTTTTCTTCAATTTTTGTTGATTCTTATGTCGCACCAATAAGAGTTTTGATAATTTTCCTCAGAGCGGTAAGAGCGCACAGTACAAGTGACAGTCCCTTTGATTAAATTAGGCTATATTAATCAGCTCATAGCGGTTAGTGAAACCAGTCAGGCAGGAGAGAGTACGCTTGCCGATGAAGGGGTGAAATGTATGTGTTTAAATGGGAGACTGTGAACAACACTCGTGATAAGCATAAGCCTCTAACGATAAATGCGCCATCGTAAGCGTCAGACAACAGTGTACCATAGCAAGCACCGTCGAAACAAAGAGCGATTTCAAGTAAGAAAGGCCATCATGGGACCAATTTATGACCCTAACTTACTACGACTGCTCGCCCAAGGCCGGTCGGCGCCATCAAAGTCGTTCTTTTTTGTGACTTCTTTTCTTTTCTCTAAATGTCAGGGACGCCAGATGCCGAGAACACAGGCGCAGGGCTGAGCTCGGAGACAACAGCGAGCGAAAGAAGGTAGCAGATGGAAAGTAAAAAACAACAACAAAGAATTCGAGAATGCAGCACAAGCAGCTTTTGTTGTACGAAAGAAAACAAGTTGGCTCGCGCCATCTTTGACCGGGACCGTCAACAACAACAACCTGGCCTGAGGCGGGAGCGGGTGATAGCGCCTTCCGTTTCCGGTGGCGTTTGTTCATGTTTTTTCTTTAGCGCCGTGGCTATACTGGCCTCGTGCAAAGAAAAGGAAAAAGTAATGACCAGGCAGTCATGGAAGGATTGCTTCTAATGGAGATGGACGGCAGCCAGCCTGGGGGCTAGATCCCGGGGGATTTGTAGCCAAGGTGGATGGCAGAAGCCGCTGCTTGCTATGTGCATACCTTGCGTGTTTGAAAGTTGTTGCCGGTTGAACAGTGCAGTCGGAACACGTCTTCTTGCTTCTGATTCGCCCTCTTGCTTATATATGGTGAGACAAAATAAAATAAAATAATATGGAGAGGGCGAAAACATATTCCCGAGAAAGTATTGTCTCTTTTGAATTTCTGTGGTGGTGCGAATGGTCTTCGAGCCTAGGGATGGAATGCTTTGAGATAGGTATATTTTTTCAATGTTGCATGTAAGCATTCCAAAGCAATATCAATTTAGATTTCTGTGTGCGCTTTTCACAGTGGAAATCTTGCCTCAGCAAGGCCACGCCACTGCCAGTTGGGGCAGACCCGTGTAAAAGTGTTGGCCTGAAGATTTCATAGCCCGGAATACAGCCATGCAAGGAAGGGCATTGTAGAGTGTAGAGAGAACATAATTTAAAGCGGCTCATTTCTGGCACTTCGTGCATGTTGCGCTACAGCGGGGAAGTTTGTAATGAATGTGTGGAACCTAGATGAAAATCATAGCCGGTCAAACTGGTCAAACTGGCAGTTCAAAACCAACTTAAACCAATTGATGTAGCAACTAGGTACGAGCTTACATCAACTGGGAACTTGTTCCTCAAGCAATTCTGATAAATTAGGATTTTCGCCTCTACACTTACTTCACTGCGGAATCAATGGTGCTAATCAGGGTAAACCGGGAACATTGCCTGGTGCTGATTAAGGCATGATTTAGTGCACCGATTGAGTTGTACTGTGCATTAGACTTATGTTAAATTAACTTGACCAAGATGTTCATGACGGCGACAATGCTGACGGTAGTCGTGATACTTGTACGCGCTAGTATGCATAAATATCATCACCATCATCAGCCTGACTACACCCACTGCAGGACAAAGGACTCTCCCATGTCTCTCGAATTAACCCTGTCCTTTGCCAGCTGCGGCCACCCTATCCCCGCTAACTTCATGATCTGATCCGCCCACCTAACCTTCTGCCGCCCCCTGCTACGCTTGCCTTCTCTTGGAATCCACTCCGTCGCCATTAAGGGCCAGCGGTCATCTTGCCATCGCATTACATGTCCTGCCAAGCCCATTTCTTCCTCTTGATTTCGACTATATAGGATGACATTAACCCGCCTTTGTTCCCTCATCCACTCCTTCCTCTTACGGTCTCTTAACGCCAGGACGATGCAATATCACCATTTATTGAAAGCAATACGCCCTTGAATTGTTATTGTTAACTCGCCAATATTGATCCTCTCAGATAATGGAAGTTGTTTCATTGCAAAATTATCTGTCGAAACCATTCATGAGAAAAATAATTTAGTAATACACAAAGTATTCGCGTGACGTAATGGATGTCATTTTGTGGTGCAGCGCGCAGCTTCAGCAGTGCAAGCCGGAACAGGTGGCAATAAGCTGATCGGAGGAAGGAAGAGAGAAAGAGAGAAAAGGAGATTTTAGCCAGCTAGTAAAAGCGATGTGCCACTGCCCTGCGATGGCAAGTGCTGCTACCTGTGGGGCTTGTGTGACACGGGTCGCTCTTCCAGAGAAACCTTTCACAGTATATCATTAATTTAACTGCCACCTACTGCGGTGATTAGTTTTCTCACCATCCGCTGGGTTGGTTGTGGTGAAGCGAAAAGTCACGTGACCTTGGTGACCCACCCAGGTGGCTTCTCCGGGAATTTTTCGCTCACAGCGCCCACGACACCAGATTTTCTGCAGAACGCTGTCGCGTTAAAAACGCCATCTTGAACATTTGGATGGAGACACACAAAATACGTTGCTGTCTACTTGTTGAGGCAAGCTTGAACGTTGGGACATAGCGAGACACACAGATCGCAAATGGAATCACACCAACTAGCCCGGAAGAATGCCATTCTATAAGCAGATGTGCTTATCCCTTTTGTGGGAATTTTTTTTTCTTTCCCTTCTAGAAGAAACTTTGGTTGACTTTACATTCAGGTAGATGCGAGGGACTTGTAGTGTTTGCTTTTACTTAATAAAACCAGCCTTTTGTATTTTACTTTCCTTAAATATATATATCTCTGTCCATTGTCTAGTTTTCATACTTTCGCAAAATCAAATTTCCACAAAACTCCCAGATAACTAAGACCTTCACTGGTTGTGCGCTTTAAATTACGATGAGGTGCACTCCTGTGCATTACTTTTATTCTGTTTCTTCCCGTGTCTTGCGCTCGATCGCAGGCATTTAATTCAGTTTTGATCAACCTTGAAGGCCTACGTGGAAGCACTGAAAAGAGGTAAGATGGCGGCTTGGACGGGGTCGATACCTCGTCGTTTGTGACGCATTACTTCAGTGTATTGGAAGCACAACGCCAACATGTGAACGACGAGACGCTTTCGTTTTCCCCAGCGCCTTAAGTGTCGCACTGTCTGAAAGCACATCGGGTAATTCATCACGTCGACAGCCGTGAAAACACTAAAACCCAGAGGGCGCGAAACTCCGAGAAAAAAAAGTAAAGTCTTCTACCCGAAAACTTTCCTTTCTCTAGTCTCCCCCAGGCTTGAGGAAAGTTTCAAAGAAAAAAAGAAAAAAGTTTTACCTCATTTATACCGGGCCGGAGGAAACTCCAGCCGTGACGCAAAGCCGTGAAGGGTTATTTGCGGGAGGGCCTTGACAAGCGACGAGGAAGGCTGCCACATCGGCAGCACTGCCTTTGTGGGAGCGAATCAGGCGGCAGCGATTTGTCCTGATATCAGCGAGGTTCCCAGTAATCCCTTCGGTGCGAAAGCAAGGCAGCGAGGATGGCTCCGCGATAGTGGCGAAGAAATTATAATTAGGGAGGAGCTGCCGAGACAATGTGCAAGGAAAATAAATATTAGGGATGCGTGAGAGCGGCAACAAGCTAAGTTCTAAGGGAACGCAAGTTTCCCTCCGAATCCGCTCCCCCCTCCCCCCCCCCCCCCTCTTTTTCTCCTACTGGCTGTGTTGTCAGTATGAGCCGTCTAGGTAGCGTTGACCTAATCAGAGGACACTGCACCAGGGAGATACTTTAATATTGCCGAGTGTGTAACGAAACCTTATGAGGTGCCATCACACTGCGAATGCAAATTCAGAAGCCAAGATAAAGGAAGAAAACTTAAGGAAACCAAGCTTTATTTAACCATAAACGCCTTGTTTTCACAAGAGCATCAGCAGTCAAAAGTTTAAGGGCCTTTTGATCACGCTAGCGAACTTCTCAGGAAATGTTAACGATGACACCAACAGTCTTTGAGGCCATGGAAGGTTTACGGGATGGCGGTGGAGAAAATGTTCTTTTTATACGTTTTGGAGCGAGACAATGTAACTTCTTTAATATTATTATTATTTCTTTTGCTTTGCGTTTCGTTCATGACTAAAAGTTAAGTGAGGAACTTGAAATACGAAATCATTCAGAACAAAGAAGATTAAACGGCAACCAGATGACACCGATGGCATCCGAACCGAGGATCTCCGCTTGTCCCGTACAGTGTTTTACCAAGTGTCTCCCGTGGCCTTGAATTTTTTTGGATTCGTTGTAAATATATCTAACGAGCCCTTAAACTCGGCTATTTGTGCCTACTCACAGAAAATGTGAAGTACGACATATTTTTGTCCACGGTGCATAAATGCATGATATCCGTAAAGGGAAATAACTATTTATTATTTCCGGACGACAAATAAACATCACAGGGCATAACTATACGGCTCTTTGTTGGATTCACAGTGTGCAACTAGCTCAACACTACTCACACAAACATCCTCTTGAAACTAGCATCTGTACAAGGCCTTTCTTTTTTTATACTATGCGCCCCTGTGTTCCTAACACAGGACGCCAGCCATTAAGCCAATGTTCGCGGCCTACCTCTATCCGCGCCCTCGCTCGCTCCAGATCGAACTCGGACGCCGAGTTATCCCGCTCCTAATGAATAACAATCCGGCGTGGCGCCGTAATACCGAGCATCCCAAGGACTGCTCCGCAGTACAGCCGCGCCCTCTACGGTTGGAAACGAGCTCGAAGAGGGAAGACATCGAAATCGCCCCCGCACATTCGGGCGGAGACAAGAGCCGTGCCCATCGAGCCTCCACATTACGGCGAGAGATAAGGAGAACGGCAGATGGTTGGGGGCGGCGCGGCGCCGGCGGCGTCGTCGGCTATGGGCGCTATTACTGCGGCCACAATGCTGCCCACGAAATGTGTCCGGACTGCACAAGCGACTCGCAGGCCCCCGCCTCCAAGCTGCGCTTCCACGGCGTCGTTACAGAGGCGCGTGCCGGTGCGGAACCAGGTTCCCCAAGAATGCCCATCACCCCCGCTCCTACGCGGAATGGCCGCCCGTATAGCGGCATACGGCGTGCTGCTGCCGCTGCTGCGTGGCACCGCAAGCGTGCCCATACGCACGCACGAACGGGACGGCGGGAGCACGTGACATTCGCTGCCGCCAATATCTAAGCGGCACAGTTGTCGCGTTCTCGTCGTTTCTCCTTTTTTTTGTCCCTTACATGCTTGCGCGGTGGGCCGTTTTTGCTTGCAGCCATTCCACGGCTGGGTTCAGTCCGACCGCTGTCTTAGACGAGGTGCCGTGCCTTGCTTGTTGGTAAGAATGGCTGAAAGTATCTATAGAGCTTGTACATGACAAAAGCGCAAACAACCACCGATGCTGCTGCTGCGCTGGCAGGACGGTGTCCCTTGAGAGTCGCGGGATAAATCAGACCACTCGCGCCCCGTTCTCTGGGCAGGAGCCGTCTAATGAAACGATTGCTTTTCTGCGCTTCTATTCCACGCTCATCCTCCGTCACGCCAGCGGACAGGGTGCGTGTGGCATTGCGGGAGTCACGTGAGTTTAGCCAGTGACGAAAGAAGAAAGCAATAAATGCGTGGCAGAATTGGAATAGCATCGTCACATTATCGAGGCTCGGAGTGCGTGTATTGGCGCTGACAGTCCACGTGAACATTTCAGTAAAGATGATGCATAGACTGTGGGGGACTTTCTGTGGAATGGAAAAAGAAATGCTTGTAGGAAAGTACAGGAGTATCAACGCGGCACAAACAGCGAGGGCTATCACCGGCGAGCCACGGGTCACGTGGCAGTCGCCTGTTGCTCCTCTTACTTTTTTATATGTATAATCACAACAACACAATCAGCATCATCATCATCAACCCGTAATCTAATTGGTTTCTGGGTCTTTAAAGAGAGCCCCAACAACCACTCGAGCATAGTGGGTTAAAGAATTCAACGAGGATACAGGGCGCTCCTTCAAGCCCCTCAGCGAAGTTCTACAGTCCGACAAGTCGCGTAGCGATAAAAAAAAAAAAACTTGGAAGACGCCTAAGCTTTACCTTTAAGAGTAGAACACGATAGTGTTATCGGACCGCCACCACTAATCGGCAGCCGCGCGGGGCTGCCAAGCGTAGAAGAGTGATTCAAGTCGTAATTCTATTAAAACACATATCCAAATCCCAGATTCTTGAGGGTCTGCGGAAGAATAACCTTTTCAAGAATGCCCTGATGAGCCTGTTTGCTCACGGTACCTTGAATACTCTCAAAGAAAGAAATTCCACACGACAAGAACTTCGATTCATCTAACGAAATCACTCTTCTCCGATCGTGACGTACGCACACTAGGTGCTCGTTTACGTACATTAATCTGGAAACCCAATTCTCGACACACATGTGCAGGTTTCGAGCTGTGCTCCTGTAGGACATTGGATATGACGGCTCACAGTCCATTAAGTTTCTGTAGAGTCTGATAACAGCGCCAGAACCTTCGGAAATGTCGGTAACAGACGGTATAGAGTTTTTTAGACTCGCGCGAACAATATCTTGGTTGCTGTTCTGGCCTGTCTCCTGCGAATATCGGAAAAACAAACTTTCTCTGAACCTACAGCTCTTCAAAACGTGTGACGGCGTGAACTGCGTTACTCTGAAATCCAGAGGAAGGTGATGGTGTTTCATCCCGTAGTTGTGGCCGGGGATAATCGCAATTTGAGCCGTCTTGCTGGCGTTATGTTAACCTCACACTCCGCCTACTGCTCATAAAATATGCAGTAATACCTGTAACAACAGAATATGTCATCTGGAAGTTACAGCAAGTTAATAATAATTTAGAACAGACGGAAAATGAACAAAATGGGAAGCGCCCATGAAAGGGTAAAAATGAAAAATAAACTGCATGGCAAATAGTTACGCACCCAACTGTATGTCACGGATGAAAATTGACATTATTGCATCATAATATATTCATAAAAGCAAATAGGTCTATTGTACCCGGTGTACTTTAAGTTTATACAAACGATTTATAACATCATATCTTTTTGTTCACTACATATATATGGGAAGCAAGAGTGTGATCACACGGGGCTGTTTGAATTACCCGCGCGAGGTCGTGTGGTTTGGACGCCACGAACCGGTCGGTTAGTCCCAAGTTTTCAGCCACGCCGCCACCGACGCCGTCAATTCCGACACCGGTTTTTTGCTTCTGCACGGGGTCTTTAAAGCTAGCGTATTAATACTCCGAAAGCAATCCCCAGGTGGTCGAAATTTTTTCCGGAGACCTCCACTACGGCATCTCTTTCTTCCTTTATGCTTTCACTCCCTCTTTTTGTCTCTTTCCTTACGGCACTGTTCGGGTGTCCACCGAGATATGTGAGACAGAAACTGCTCCATTTCCCTCCTTTAAAAAGCAAATTTCGGTTTCAATTTCCTTTCATACGGCTGTTTAACGTCGCCGTCGTGCTTGAGGTGCAGGCGCCTGTGTTCATCCGCACCACCACCACTGAAGATGTTGGAGGGACCCGTGCTGCCATGGGCATCGGCGTCCGGATGCTGCATAGTAAACGATGCTGCTGGAGGTGCAAGTTAGGAGAAAAACCAATAGCGTAGATGGGGTAATGATGATGATGATAGCAACTTTAACATTCCAACAGATAAAGAGGCCCCCTACTCCCCGACCCCCGGCTCGCAGGCCTAGAGTACGGGGGCGGGGACCTCCGCGATCACAAGCAGGCAAAGAGGTCCGGACTCTTCGCGGCTTCTGTCGCCAGGCGGATGGCTTGTTGCTGTTGAGCAGAGACCTCGCTTCGCAGCAGGGCTTCCCAGGCTTCTCTACAATTTATGTTTGCTTTAGCCCTGGGGAGCTAGCGCATCCCCGATTATGTGGTCGAGGGTCCCTCTCTCCCCACAGTGCTTGTACTTATCGTTTTTTTCTAGTTTCAGGGAAGTGGTAAAGGATAAATTTTGATCCCGCACTTTCTCTGCTCATATCGTGTATTTAGGACAAATTCTTCCGAGACTGCACTACTATAGTACGCACACTAACGGCTCCAATGAGCTTTCCATGACAGATGAAGAGGTGTTTCATTGTCTTTAAGGCCATAACCAGTTATTAAGACGGTGTGTTTTATGGTTTCGCCAAGTTCATCGGCAACGCCTGCGGCTGATCTCGAGACCCCATCATTTCACAATCTCGCGCTTTTGCTGGCAGTCGGAAACTGTGTATAAAATATGCAGGCTTCTGTTCGCGGGACTCGCCGGCCTTTTTGTCACAGGCGCCTCCAGATCGCCGCTTATAGATCAAGAAAAGAAACTTGCTTAACCCATTTTCAGCGGTATTGTTACGCGCGGGATATAACCACGGCATTCGCTATGAAGTGAAGAACATCATGCAGCTCGAAAGCAATAAGTCGTTTCGGGCGTATACGGTGCGACAGCGCAATATTGGCAGCGGCTAGCTATTGGAAACAGGCCAGCTGAGATCACAGGGTTTGTTCTGTAGTACAGTGCAGCACGTGGGAAAGCTGCCGGCCTGATCGGTACAGTCGGCAGAAGGCAGTGACGCATAAGTAGCGGGTTCGGCATTAGTCACCACGCTGTCGTAACGAGTGTTCGTAGTGCTGCTTAAAATCCAAATTTTACCGGAACGCAAATGCGTATGTGTTTGTGTTTGCGAAGGCGTAGCACAAAAGTTGATAACAGCGTTGATTGATGTGCTATCCGCGCAGACGCAACTTTTTCCTTCGTATCCAGGCATATGCGCTCAAAACTGACGTGAAACCACGCCTCGCACGCGAACAAGTACGGTCTGGCGAAGTTGATCTGAAGGAATAGAGCACCACTGGCGGACTTCCTAAGCTAGAACATTAGCCTGGCCGAACTCGAGCTTCCACATTCATTTGGATTGATACTGCGCACTGCATAGAATTTTGAACTTTCGACAGGTTTTAAGCCTTTCTTGTTCTCATGGGGTGGCTGTGGACGGAAATTGTAGATGGAAGTTTATAGAAGGAAAGCTGTCGCACGAACTGTCAATCAACAGTTGATAAGCAGCATATGTGCGATCACATAAAGGGGCAAAAATAAAAAAGAGATTAAATAAATTTATAAAGGTAAAAATAAAAAGAATACAAATAAAAATAAGAACAAAACAAAATAAAAGAAAGAAAAAGAGTAAAAATTGAAAAGAAGTTAAATCAGAAATGTCAAAACAAATAAAAATACCAAACAAATAAAATAATATGAAAATAAATAAAAACAATACAAATAAAACAAGAATAAAATATAAAAAAAAAAGATTTCGGAATGAAAAATGGAGAGAGAAAAAAAGAGGGAAAGGGAAACGCTTTCGCATCGCCACTCTTAAGCAGGCTTAAGTACGACCCTGTAATTTTTCTTTACATATGAGAAGTTTAATCTTAGTTCGAAGGGGACTGACTGTTCTGGCCTACAGTGTTTTGTAGCTGGTGCACATACATTGGAGTAAGTGGGAAGGTGCACATTGTTGTATTCATCCTAATATAAGCAAACTTATTCAGCCGCTTTGACTCTGCTATATTGATCCTGAGGACTTTGTAGTAGTGGCGCAAAAAAAAAAAGTCACTTGTAAAGTTTTTTTTTTTTTTTTGGGGGGGGGGGGGGGAGGGGCAGAAACTGACGAAGAGAGGGCTGCTTACTGTTTTTGTTTACTTGCCTTCGGAAGCTACTCTTCTGCTTCAGCCGTTAAGACGTTCACGTCTGGAGAGCATATCACTTCCTGAAATTGGTTTCTGTATATTGTGATTCGATCGCATTACTTTAAATATTCGTATTACCTCTTCAACCGCCTTGAGTCGTCTTCATTATACTGTAATAAGATTGCATTCGCTGCCTTTGATGAGCGCATGGCACGTCATGTTTTGTTTTGCTGTCGTTACCGTGATGGTTTCAATACTGCAGCCAAAAAAATAAAAAAATAAGTCTGAGAAAGGCTGTAACCTGGTGCATAAAGTTAGGGCTAAAAGAAAAACAGGCACCAATTTAGAAACATGAAATCTATATTACCAAACATAATATGAAATAAAGAACTAAACAGAGCACAGACGCAACTATGCGTAACCATTTTTATGTGAAAAGATACAGGTGTGTGCTAACGGGAGGAATTAATGCAACACACGCACACGCTCTCTCTCTCTCTCACACACACACACACACACACACACACACACACACACACACACACACACACACACACACACACACACACACACACACACACACACACACACACACACACACACACACACACACACACACACACACACACACACACACACACACACACACACACACACACACACACACACACGCGCGCACGCACGCACGCACGCACAAACGCACGCACGCACGCACACACGCACGCACACACACACACACGCGCGCGCACACACACACACACACACACGCTCGCGCGCGCGCGCGTGCTTTTACAAGACAGAAGAGCAAACAAATTATGGACCTTCTTTTGCTTGCTTTTAATCCTCATTTCGAAAATCTCGCGCTGGACGTGAAAACGCGTTGGTCGTTTCAAGTGGCATTTCCACATTTGCAGCGCTTTCATCAGGCGCTTACTCAGTTAGTTCGATACTCTGAGCAGGACAACGCATACTATAATAATTCCCTCATAGCTGGTTGCTGCGGGCGCTTTTTACTGGAGGCGCGAACTATGCCTTTGCAGTGCTCTGCGCGAATAAATTAGGGACGCATGATGCACTGCACGCCATAGAGAGAGCGCCTTATTAATATTAAGCGCGCTTCTGAAGGGAGCGACAAAGGCGGGCAATGCGGCCGGAGGAGGGCCTTCTACGGCCGCCTCTGCGTCGGCCAATGACGCTGTTCCGGACCGCCAGGCTGCACTCGTCCGCCATGCAGGATATACGCTGCTGCGGTGGCGATGAAGCCGCGGCCATTCGCACACAAACATGATCCATGGCCCCCGCGGGACACGCATGTGCGACGACGCCACTACGTTGGCAGGGGCTTGGCGCGGCGAACAATAACCTGATTAACCGGGCGGAAACCATCGTCTCATACAAGATGCATGCCCGAATACACGCGTAGTGATCGGGTGTAAACAAGCGCCCTATCTTTGCGTTTGCGGCGATGACGGCGCCGTTCTCGCTCTGGACGCCGTTAGCGGTCATTATCGCCTTGCCGAAGCCCGAGCTTTGGAACGCAATGCGAGGGCGCTATAGAGATTGAAATGCCTGTGTTCGCTCCATCCCCACCGTAGAAAAGGAAGGCTCTAGCTTAGTGCATTTACGCAGGGCGCGGTAGCTGGTATTGGAATTCCCTATGGGGAAAGTTTTTCCCGTCGAGTGTACGTAATGGCGGTAACATGACGACTTTGACGCACAGCCGTGGAATGGTAAGAATCTATTCAGAGCAGAAGGGAAATAATGCCTCCCCTTCTGGCTGCTATACCGCGGTACTCATGAACAGCGGGAAGTCCTCCTGTATCAGACTCGTCTACCGTCTGCTGCAGAAAGCGTGTTTAAAGAAAAGCAGCGTTGTCAAAGGCAGATTATTTTAGGGAAATCAGGATATCATAAATATACCGAAATGAATTAACCTTGAGCAGTTGAAATTGGCAGATAACCTTGTTTCACAATTTCATCGATCACGATGAGTGATGCCCCTGCCGTACAAACCAAGAAATAATAAAGGATGAATCAGATATTTCAAAGCGGCTAGCAGTGCTGTAAGAGATTCAGTAGGGGGAAGATTAAATGTCAACATTAGACAAGTATGTATGATGGGCGGAACCAAAGTTTTTATCGCTGCGGTCTAACACTTTCTGTCCCTACGTCCATGTTGTCCTTGTACCACTGACTGTCTACAGCGCACGAACCAACATGCCGCATTTTTAGCTTGGTTAGAAGAACCCGACCACGTTATTTGAATCGAAATGAGAGTGCCTCTGCTGATACGAAGGGGTCGTCTTGGAAAACAACACGTCAAACACACCGACAACACCACTGGCGTAAATCACGACTGCTGTTGCGTCAGGATAAAAAAGATAAAGGTGGTGGTGCACGGAAGCAGAAGGCATTGGTCGACGACCTGCAAAACAGAAAAGCACAACACCTGGATGCGTTCCTTCTCCTGAAAATAAAAGGAAAAACCTGCGCCCGGAGCATCTTTACGCACTTCGTGTTTAAACTACGAGCCAGCAAAGTTCTTGCGATTCAGCGGGCGTATAGATTCCTTTGGCGACCGGACTCGGGATATAGCGTGCGACCTCATAAACACAGGAGGCGCAAACCGCACTGCTCAAAGCGTTGCCGAGAGGGAGGAGGTGCATTATACGCGAATGCTCAAGAACAGAGTAGGAAGAGAGAAAAGGGGGTAGGGAGGGAGGGGAGGTGTTGGAAACAGCGCCGGTTGCCGCTTGGCCAAACTCAATTTCCACCGAGGCTTTCGGCGGTCGAGCTGGGGGTTGGCGGCTCGCAGCCCTAGGCGAACCTCGGCGCCGAAGCGCTCGACCGGCAAGAAGTTGGCCAGCGCGGATGCCCGCCGTCCGGCTCGCTGATGCTGCAGGGTTTCGGGCTTCGCGTCACCGCCTCCACCGCCCCTCCATTCTTGTGTACGGCGTCATGGCGGCGCCTCATCGATCAGCCAGCGAGCGAGGCCCCGGCCGGCCGTCGGTCACCGTTATCGCGCAGTGTGTAGACGGCTTTTGGTTAATAATGCCCGCGTGCATCGATGATCGGGCCTTTGTTTTGCCATGCCGACGGACGCGCGGTTGAATGACCACACGCGGTCACTGCTCGGAGCTCCGGCGCCGGATTAGAGTGGTAGTGATGGCCTGGACACGACCCGCTCCGTTCATTGCGCCACTGTGTGCACTTTGTATATATGACGGGCCGACAAGATACTCTATTATTAAAGCGAATTGCGAACGGCGCCTGTGCACACGCTGGAAGGAAAATGAGGAATGCGTGTACGCAGAGGCAACGAGACGTCTCGCTGTTATCTGTGCCCACTTACAGTCACGCTTTGTGGGTGGGTTAAAGAGTGCAGCGTGGGTGTATTACCCCTGAGTGGCTTAGTTTTACACTACCGTGCGGGCTTTCAGTGACTTTCCAGAGCCAACTTCTCAACTTTGTCCCTTAAAATGTTTTGACTAAGCGATGGAATGAGTGGCTAATCAGACTGCTGATCAATTATCCGAAGCAGCTTTCTTTATTAACCTCGGGCCAGAGAAATTTAACAACTCTCCGTGTCTAAGCTACAAGCCAGCGAATTTCTTGCAAGTCAGTGCACGTCAAAGTCTTGCACCGATGAAGTTCGACATAGCAAGCGAAATTTATTAGTGCCAGTTCCTGTGGTGAGCCGCGTCGCCGCCATCGGTGTAACCTAGTGAAACTATAAATAAATAAAAATAGATATTGCCGTCTGGAATATGAACTCGCAGCGCCGCTGGCCACTACACGAGAGAACTGGCCTATCGCCGCAGACGATCACACCTCGAGTTAAATTGTAACACACTCTCGCGCTTGCCATCTTCTACTAATACTGCTTTCGAAATAAACATACGTCCTCGCGCTGTACATTGCAGATCGTCGTCTTTAACTATTACTGCTATAGAGCTAATATCGTCGCCATACGTGCCGACGACCCAGCAAAACAAAACAGTGAGCCTACGGAGCCTGAGACACCGACAGAGCTGCGCCAAAATTTCGCATTAGGTACAATCGTAATCGTCCTTGAATTTTTTTTATTTAATTTGTTTCTCTTCTAAGCATACAACGCCGGCAATATTTTCTGGATTCTTGGACGACTTATCACGACGTACTTATCCCGAGGATAATTTCAAAAGAAAATCAGTTGTTATCAAATTTTTACTCACCAACAATGTCAGATTCAACGTAACCACGTATGTAAGGCAAAGTAATTGAAGACTGAAAGTAAAAGAGCAAACCTGTATCTTAGCATTGCTCACTTAAGAAACAGCAGAGTGGAGGCCAACCAAAAAGGTTTTACTTGAATTGAGGACAATGCGACGAGCTATGGAAAAGAAAATGATAAATGTAAGATTAAGACACAGGAAGAGAGCACAGTAGGAGAGGGAAGAACGCGACTTAATGTAAAGGCAGTATAACCGACGATTGTTAAGGGATTCCAAAAGAAAGGAAGCGTAGCAGAGGACGTCGTAGAGTCAGGCGGGTGAATGAGATGAGAAGATTTATTGTTTATAAGATGGTCGCCGCAGGCACAGGACAGGATTAATTGGAGAGATATGAGAGAGGATTTTGTATTAGGCGTAGTCAGGCTGATGATGATGATGATGATGATGACGATGAAGCTTTCTCTTTAAGATGGGATCAAGTGTGCTAGTGCCGCTAAGCCATGCCTCAAATTTTTGTCCGACATTGGGATGCCGACGCCAGGCCACGTAAAGCGCTAGTCCATCGAGTAAAGCTGAGATTTAGGCGAGTTGGTAATCATTCATGGTTGGGGAACAGCGCAATAAAGGCAATGCAAGCGCTGACTAGCGCTGACATTAAGTGACAAGGAAATTCAATATCTGGACTTGCGCATGGCATAGGTTGTTTACCCCCCTTTTTTGTCGTTTTTTTTTCAGCTTTTTTAATATTTTATTGTATGCGTTCACTATATATTATCACTTTTCATTCTTCAATAAACTCAGTTGCTAGTCAGCGCTTGTCTTGCCTTTGTCCCGCCTTTGTTGCGCTGTTCACCCACCTTGAACGCTAGTCTATCCCCAAGTTCGGCTCGACTGTGGAAAGAGCTTAGACCGTGCATTTTCTCGATTAGCTTACCCATGCTGGCCCGATTTTGTAGTGAGTTTTTTTTTCCCCCTTGGCAGTGTGAGAGGAAAGTAACTAAATCAAGGTACACAACGCACACTCACACACTCCATTGTATGCACATGAAAATAAAGAGTAATGTAGCATCAGTATCCACAGAAACTCGGCGGGCGCTTTTAAAAGGCTTCTTGTCTGGCAGCAGTTTTCACGATAAAAAAAAAACCGTCAGCAACGCTTGGATAGCCGACTGCCAGGTGAATTCCAGCAGCGAATTCCAAATTTTTGTCCAAGTGTGGAGGGATGGCGTTTGCGCCGATGCTGCAAGTGAGTATAGGCCCATGAAATTGCCCACAGCACGAGAACCAGTATGAGTTCCTGCTGCACTGGAATTTCTCGTGGAAAAAAAAGGAAATGGTCAGAAGTGCTACACTATAATAGCGGAACACTATGGCCATGTAGATAAAAAAAAATACATCGTACAATTGCTGAACATTTCAGTGAAGGGCGCGAAAGTAGGAACAAGATTTAATCTGATAGTTTCTCTCATTTTAAAACTTACGATGGATTCAGGGCAAGTATAGTACTCGAATCTCCTAAACTGAACGATGTAAGGTAGGGAGGATTGGCAAATGGAGAGTTATATCCTACGCAAATTATTAATGGGACAGCATTAGAAGCCTCATCGGGGAAGAAGAAAATGCGTCGTTGGTCACGTAATACCCAGGACCGGATGTGACGTCACCACGCAAAAAGTGTCAACTATTCGCTTCGATGTATCTTCATTCAGTCCGTATTGTCATTTATAGCCACCAGCTGGATGACCAGAAGAGATGACTGGTTGTGTGCAGACAGACGCGTAGGAGCCTGCAAACACAATCATGAATTGATGACGCTAAACTGTATGGAAAGCCGTCAACTGCTTCTGATGTTATCGCACGAGCGACACATGGGCCATAAGGGACACATTAATGGATTGCTTCGAATTAATTTTGATCGCTTCAAGTTCTTTAACGTGCGCGGACGTCGTCCAGCACACGTGTGTTTCCGTATTTTGCCTCCATCGGAATACGGATGCAGCGGCCGAGATCAAACCCTCGACTTTGGGATCAGCAGCTGATTGCCATAGCCACTGAGCTACCGCGGCGGGTAAAGGGAATTTTGATCGCTTAATAATGTTACTGCCAGGTCTTTTCAGTGGTCAAGCAGATCGTTTAAATCTTGTTCTGAAAAATGACAAGTTTTCTGTTTGGCTTCATGTTAGTTGGTGAAATGTGCAGCTTTTCGAGTCTGGAAGCGGCTTCAACCCGCCGCGGTGGCTCATTGGTTAGGGCGCTCGTCTACTGACCCGGAGTTCCCGGGTTCGAACCCGACCGCGGCGGCTGCGTTCTTATGCAGGAAAAACGCTAAGGCGCCCTTGATAATAATAATAATTGGTTTTTTGGGGGAAAGTAAATGGCGCAGTATCTGTTTCATATATCGTTGGACACCTGAACCGCGCCGTAAGGGAAGGGATTAAGGAGGGAGTGAAAGAAGAAAGGAAGAGAGAGGTGCCGTAGTGGAGGGCTCCGGAATAATTTCGACCACCTGGGGATCTTTAACGTGCACTGACATCGCACAGCACACGGGCGCCTTAGCGTTTTTCCTCCGTAAAAACGCAGCCGCCGTGGTCGGGTTCGAACCCGGGAACTCCGGATCAGTAGTCGAGCGCCCTAACCACTGAGCCACCGCGGCGGAGGCGCCCTTGTGCTGTGCGATGTCAGTGCACGCTAAAGATGCCCAGGTGGTCGAAATTATTCCGGCGCCCTCCACTACGGCACCTCTTTCTTCTTTCACTCCCTCCTTTATCCCTTCCCTTACGACGCGGTTCAGGTGTCCAACGATATATGAGACAGAAACTGCGCCATTTCCTTTCCCTAAAAAAACAATTATTATTATTATTATTATTATTAAGTGGCTTCAATCTTTGGACGACGGGTCACTTCTGACCCAAAGAACGGACTGCTTTTCCTTAGTTGTGCCGTGTAATCTGGTTAGTCGTAACGAAGCCGCTGATCAAAGGGAGGAAGAAGCTGACATACAGATTAAAGCAAGCTTTGCTGGTTTAGCAGCGTGTAGACTATGGGAATTGGATTAGTGAACGCAAAGATTTGTGGCCTAGAAATAGCGAGAACAGAAAACACGGGCAAAGAAATACACCGGACAACCGCTGCTCTTAAAACTGAACGTTTACAGAGAAAAGCACAACGGGGCTATACGGTACTTACAACATACACAGTAGCGCAGGAGGTCGCTGATATGGCGCAAAATAAATAATAATAACAACGAAAAGTAAAAGGAAGAATTTTGGAGGCTATTAAGAAGCACACATTCGGCGTCAAAACTGCACTTCACCCAGCACATTGAATAATTAAATTTCATTGTCGGGACGACTTTTTAGCTTCGCGTAATAACAAAAACACACTTCGAAACGCGCATATTAGGTAACCGCATGCAGATTCTGGTACAACGGGTGCACGAACACAGCATACTGACATAGACAGCTGCACACAAACGCACGCAGCCCTGCATTCACATGGTAGAATCACTGTGCCTGCTCTCACGAACTCATGGAATTGGGGGCAACATCACCGTGGACAGCCCCCCCCCCCCCCCCCCCAACACCCAACACACACGCATTTATATGTGTGTGTGCGTGTGCATGTGTGGACACTGTGGACTGCGTGAACTATGAGATGCTGTCGGAAACACAGGCCACTTTAGCGTAATAAAGTTAATAGTTGACTAATTTGCCGTTTGATTGACTTCATTATATTTAACATCATGTTTAACAAGCATAATTTTGCAGCAAGAACGAGGCTATCGTCAAATCAACGTTGCTCACATACTTCGAGAACGAAAGAGCACTTGGCTTGCACGTTGTTGGATTGCACGCAGTATTTTTGTGATGAATATGTGAGAATGTTCATTGAATTTAAATTCCGAAATAGTTCTTTCTCTTGTTGGTGACTGGCTGAGACAGCCGGCGAAATCGCGAAGATAATTCATTGTGGTTGTGAGAACTGAATAAAATCGAAAGCAGTAAATCATTGCATTTCTACGGTACAAGAGGGCTCCAGATTCCAGCGATGCGTCGCAAATACTTGCTGCTTTCTCTCTCCGGCTGTCGAGGCTGCAGCGACAGACTCGGAGATGAAACAGATACAAAATTTCCTGATGAACTGACAAAAAAAGAAAGAAGGCTACCGTTCGGACGGAGACACCTAACAAGGCTGCTAGGTCTCTTTCAATTTATATCTGCCTGCGCAGTTTCTGCCCGAAATGGGCACCACATTACCTGGAGAATGGTCCGCTGCGATCATCGATAACAGTTTTCCGGATCGAAGCGGATCGACCTGACAGCTTGAACGTACGTAATGGGGAAAAGAAACTGAGAAGAGAAACTCTTCCTCAGTTTTTTTATTTAGCGTATACGCTTGACCCCGAGGCCGTCATCTTATTTCTCACGTCTCACTTGACCGGTTCTGTCTGACCTTTATGTAGTGCCTCCTCTATAATTTGTCCGGGTGCAGTGGGGCTGGAAGGCGTAAAAAAAGAGTCCAGAATGAGAGGGCTATAAAAAAAATAACTGGCTAGATGGAAAAAGAAGCCCCCTCAGAGAATAACAGGTCAAACAAAGCAGTCGTTCAAGACGCCGCAGTATCCCTGCTATGAACAGGCGCGTGGTTTCACTAAAAACGAGAACATTAAAACACAACCAATATGTATCGTTACAAATTCTGGTGTGAGAAGAAGAGAAAAAAAAGCAGGAAAGCTTGAAGGGAGAACTGGCGCTTTTTAGGAGTGCTAAAGACGGCCACACTAGCGTTAGCTTCATTTTAGTTTTCACCTGCTCGTATTGTGTCGTGGTATTTTTTTTTTTGTTGCTTACTTCCCCTGTGTCAAGAAGTTCTCCGCTCGTAAAACTGACCCGGGCGTCCCCCGTGTTTGGCCATCGCTTCCAACGGGCCGTCTCCAGCAAGCGCCAGGTAACTTCGGCAGCGTCGTTACATACGAGGTGTGCAAGTACATGTGGGCGTGCTCAATGTAGCGCGATGTTTCGAGCGTCTGGTTTACCCGACAGCGGACGCCTTTTCCGCCGGGGGCCGACGAGCACTTTGCAGCGGAGGGCGGAAGGCCTCAAAGGTCGCCCTCTGGATGGCAGGGCAGACACGCCCGCGACGGCGACTCCGGATCGATGAGCGCGCGTGCGGATGCCTTCGCGGGAGGGTTTTATATTTTTCCGCACGACCGCGCCCGGCTTAAACGCAGCGGAAGCCACGCCGGGAACCCTCCGATCACCCGCACGGCCTGTCGCTGCTTGGCTGCGTCCGAACGCTTGCGAACGCACTGAGGGAGAGCCTTCGAACAAGTCACCGTGGTGAATGCGTACGCCAGCTGTACGAGCATATTTGTATTGCGCCGGAAAGTTGCGCCACCACGCAATACTTATCGTAAAATGATTGCATGCTGATGACTTTCATTTGCGTGCTAAGATTGCATGCACTGAACAGTATATATCCCGCGAAGCAAGCTCGAAACAGGACAAAAACAATACGAAGACAACGACACAGGCGCTGGCGTTGTTGCCCTCCTGCTTCGTACTTACTTCTCAAGATGACTAAAGCGCAAGTCGCCCAACTCGCCATCTTGCTGCAGTACTGTGTAGGTCAGCTTTGACATTGCCGCTGTGCGCATGCGTGCCTCTTGTTTCCTGCTCATAGAGATTCTCAGTATTACCTAGTGGGAAAATAGGCGGCGCTGCACTTCAGTCTCCATGGCATAGAGGAATAGGAGTGCCGGGAAGATTAGGTTCATACTTAGCAGAGCTAAAAACGACGACAAAAGCGAACGAGGAGACATAACGCAAGCGCAAGTGTCTCCTCATCCGTTTTTGTCCTTTTTTTTGCGCTGCTAAGTATGAGTCCACACCAACTAGCCCAACTTTCTGTTCTTATTAAGATTAGGTTTCCTATTTGGCTGGGCTATTGTTGGGCATAAAACGGGATTTGTCTGTAACAATACTACTGTTCTCGCGGCAAACATTGAATAAATGCTCCGAAGGTTTACATAGTATAGGGTAACACTTTTCCTAAGTTTATTGGAGCAGCGGAAAACGTACTGTTTAAATAATTTCATCTGCACGCATTGGACATCACTGGAGTCGGAGCAGCTGCCGAGCACCAGCCAAGCCAAATAAGAAGCCTCATCTACCCGGTATCTCCTCGATGAATGAAGTGCTCTTTAAGAAACCTCCCGCATATATGGTGGCGCCAACTGTCCCTCTAGAATATTGAGAAACTCTATATTCCTACCCTCTCTCGAGCTCCGCTGGTTGAAAAAAACTCCGGTTCGCTGGGCGTTCCATCATCTTTGTCCCACTTGACACGGCGCATGCGCACAGCTGTGGCACCTCGGTTTCGCCGGCGCGGCGCGCCGGCGGAAGCAGCAGTTGCTCCGTACCACGTTGCTGGTCACGTGACCAACCACGTGATTAGCCACGGCGCCGCGCCGCTGGCAGCTGCTCTGCGCCACGAGACCAACCACGTGACAGCATGGCGCGGCCGCTACCGCCACGCTGTCACGCTGAAGGCTCGATCCTGCCGTAATGTAGCTATCGCTACAGAAGTCGCGGGGTGCCACCAGTAGCTCACCGCCCTGATCAAGGCGCTGCCTCCGTCTGCGAACCTCTAGAAGCAGACCGTTGGTCGGTCCGCATATTGGTTATGTGTGTTCAGTACACAGAGGTATACTAAGTTACATAAACTTTTTATAAACCACGTCCAGGTCTCCTTCTCGGTGCGTAAGAGGGGCTCGTATAGTCGCGTGTAAAAAGAAATCAGGGTATGTTTGTGATAGGAAATCTAGCAGTCTATAAAGTTAGGATATGTCGTTGTGACGGGGAAATAAGCAATAATTGCAAAAAGCAATGCCAAGAAATGTACTTTATGCGTACCGGACTGATTGGGAAGTGTACGGTTGTGGAGAGGCGCAGTAACTCTCGTCCCAAAGCTTGTGCGTTAAAAAATAGTGCCATGTTTAGCAGCTGATATATTTACAACTCCGCAAAGTTTATACAACTGGGTACGCTACAAACACCTTCAAGTGCACCTTGAAAACGACGTTCGTTTCTTATGAGTTGCCGCTGAGGACGTAAGTGCGCTATTAGAGCAGCATTGAATATTCTTACCGTGATTCAGTCCAGAAGTGCTTCAATAACTTTGACGAATGGATCTCAAAATATTTTTTTGTTGTTAGCAGCAGAGCACGGTGATGACAACAAAATCACTATTGTTACGTGGCATTTAACGTCCCGAATCGACACGTAGGTTATGAGGGACCTGGAAGGCTTCTTGAATTTTTGTATCTCGCCTCTATCCAAACAAGGCCACCGCGGCTGAGATCGAACCTGGGACCTTGGGATGAGGAGTCGCACGCCAAAGCCACTGAGCCATGGTGACGGGTAGATAGAAGAAGTGTTAAAACCTTTTAAAATAATTGTACGCCACTAATAAATGTACTAACAAAGGCACAACGTATGGAGAAGGGTCGTTGCTTAAAAAGAGGGCGCTTTTTTTGTTCGTTTGTTATATTTGCTCTTTTTTGGTGCTTATTTCCCACTGTCCTAAATCTACAAGAGGACACGTGGTCGCGATCACTGCACGATTAAGTACACACCTGGGTATAATTTAACCTGAATTGACATTGCAATACGGAGTGGCTACAAGTTCGTGTCATCGGTTTCAATGAGGTTTTGGCTCTCGCAGAAAATATTCTAAACGCGACCATTCCTGGTAAAAAGTCTGGGGAGAGTTATGGCAGGAGTGTCTGAAAGCACAAAAAAATCGAGCGCTCGGGCGGCTCGCAAAGCGACGTCCTGCGTAACTAAACGACACCGCACAAACTCCTGTTTCGCTCCGTCCAGAACCGACGCCTTGTCCCTAAAAGCTAAAGAGAAAGTGCATCGCGTAACACCTCCACAACACGCCTGACTATGGAGGCTTAAAAAAAAGTATTCGGGCCTCGCTTCTCTGTTTATTTCACTCGAGGCGACGAAAACAAATGCCTCGGCTTATCGCAGACCTTGACGTGTCGTGTAACAGTTTCTCCCTCCGCATGTTGGGGTGTAAGCTGACAAGTACACGAAAAGCAAATGCGTCGGTAGAAATGTTAAAAGGAATGCCCCCTTTCAAAAGAAGTGTCCCCTGCATAGCGGCGCCCCAAACGGTATGCATGCAATAGAAAAGCGCGCGTGAGGGCCGTTTATCGGCGCGTCGGACCGTCCGCTAGGAGCGGGGACGCCCCGGCTTATCGCCTGGCTGCGCTGTCGGGAGCCTCCGTGCCCGGCCATGCAACCCGATAGGCTTGGAGCGTCGGTGCAAATCGGTGGCTTCAATATGCGGTGAAGGGCTGGCGAATGACGACGCTGGAGGGGGGCTACGCTTTTATGGGGAGCGCTGCTTATCAGTGCTTTCCTCTAACCACTCTCGCGTTTTACTCCGCCGCCATTAGCTGGCGCTCTTTCGCCACGCTGGGTTTGACCGTCGTTTTGTAGGTTGCGGTAGCTTTGTGATGCTATAGGTGACCTTGTGAAGTAGTTTCTCTTTCAGCGCGTGGTGGGGAAAAACGGTTACTTTTGGCGAAGGGCGGATCGATCAACGTTAAGCACGAGCTCTGATTAATCGCACGTTGACTGGGTCTACTGTTTTTTTTACGCACAGTATTTATGTTAATGCAGCCGCTTATGACGTATTGATTGCAAATCTAGGCTGTTCGCATGGACATTGTCTTTTGGAAACCGGTGCAGCAGGCACGTAAGAAGAAAGCTGGGTTAACCATTAAGTTAGTGGTGAGAGGCAGGCGAAACGAGAACCGTTAGGCTGCAGTGCACAGCGCACGCTATGGACGAAGAGCTTGACCAGTGCACTGCTTGCGATATTAGTTCCGTGTGACGGCTGCTGTGTTTCCACACGCTTTTTTTTTTGGGGGGGGGGGGGGGGGGGGGGCGGCGATTTGGTTAGGTTTGTTTCGCATTCACTAAAGTCGAGTAATTGTATTTTACTCGAAGGCGGCAAAATGTGCACTCTGGAATAAAGAAGGGTTAACAAAGCCCCTGGTGCCTTCGCATGGGGCTTTCACAGATTGGTAGGCGTCCAAGTTGTATAATAATTAAAGCATTTATTTTTATGGACGAAGGTAATTGAACTTTATGCTCGGCTGGAGCTCGAGGCAACCTATTGAGGCAGACGAAATTGTTTACCCCGTGTCACCGCTAGGGTTTTCATGGGTTCTTTTATGCGCTCGGTGGACTCCTGGCTTTCTGCCAGACATTGCGAGCCGTTGGCTTCCTGGTGTTGTGCTCAGTCTTTTTTTTTTTCATTTCTCACTGAGTATGTCCCCGCGAAGTGACCGTAACTCACACTCTATCGGGACACATTTTTATGTCCATGACGTGCTTTCATGACGGGTGACGTGCGGCGACGGCATATGATTTTGCGAGGCTAAACAGGAAATACGTCGCTTAGAGGGTTATGAAAGGACTTTCTTCAGTAACAAACGCGCAAGTTTAAAAGTAGGAACCACGGGAAGCAAGCTGAATTAATTTTTTTTTTTTGCATTGTGAAACAGATGTAAAAAAAAAAGCGAAAACGTATGTGCTGCCCGAGACTTAGCTTCACGAGGATGGAAGCAATGGGCTGAAATTACGCAAATGACGTCCGTCGGACTTAATGTCACTTCAGCGGGCATGGAAAAACTTCGAGGCATTTCGAAGCGCAGTGCCCTTTAGCGAACGACAATGGGCGCCAGGTGCAGTGCCAATCCTATGGTCCTCTAGCATTAAGGAAACGAACAGAGAGAAAAAGCAAGAAGAAAGTAACGACTATACGCAGTAATCTATTCCCGTTTGTAAAGCCACTGTCTTACGGATGGTAGTTTTTTTTTTTTCTTCAAGGCAGCGCTCTTCTTGCATTATCGTTCCCGTGCGTAGGGGGGCCCCTAATGAGCTTCCATTGAAAGCACGCGCGGGCAGTTTATCAGGGGACCGGTATTCCAAGAAAAGCCTTACAGCATCAACGTTAGGGGCCTCTGTCAGCGCTCTGACTGAAAAAAAAAGGAAATAGAACGAAGAGAAAGGCTTACGTTTTAGTCTGTGTGGAATCTGTGCTGCTGTCTTAGCAGCCCAAGGACTTTCACTGACAACACGAGTGAAAGAATGAAGAATGAAAGACATTCTTGATATCAGGAAGCGGCCTTCGTTCACTTTTTGCTGCAATGCAGATTGGCTGACACACTACGTTCTTATTCGGTTCATGTCCGTTATTTATAGGATAATGAACAATGGTTTTGCATGCCGCGATACTTCTTTTTGTCTGGACGCCGATATACTACAGATACCATTTTTGCTTTAATGCGTTCTGCAGCTAGCAGCTTAGTTGGGCATAGCGTTTAGGTGAATCGATCTCTTGACTCACGTTTCACGTGAGGATATCAAACCAGTTTAAAAAGTGTGGTCCTAAAAAAACAAAAACAACAGCACCTAATACTAACCCGTTGTCTTCCGCACCGTCGTGCTCGTCGTCTGCTGTGCGCAGCGGAGCCGAAACATGACCCACGAGGTGCTCGCTTAAAGGGATTTTGAACTTAGACATAAAGTGAGTATGGATCGGTAGCTTAAATTTGAACGATATCGCGTCTGAAGTTTTCCCAAGAACGGTGTTTAAGGGGTTGAGAGCGTGAATAAGAGAGGCATTAGCGTCAAAGTCAAGCACCGTGGTGGCTCAAGGCGCAGTTTCGTGAGTTACAAGTGAGGAGAATTATGCGACGTGCGAGCTCGTTGTCGGCGAGTCATGAATTGTTAATTCCTGAGACATATAAGCACTCACAGCGTGGCAAAAAGAAATTTTCTTTGTCTCCGAGGGGCTTTTGGGTTGATATACGAATAAGAAAAGGCAAAGCGCAAGTGAATATCAAACGGGCAAAAAAAAAATAAAGAAAAGGCCGCAGTAGCGTGTTCCCACGATCCTAGCCCAGACGAGGCGCCAAGTTTTGTGCCATCACAAGAACCATCGATTTGCCTCTAAATATGGATTCGCTCGTTGAACTGACAGTTTATCGTTTAAATAAACAGCTTTCCGCACTGAACAGAAGAATATAGGGGAGGGTGTGAATTACGAAGCTGCTTTAAAGAATTTAAATGTTGAGGACCTGAGTTCATCGTACATTTAACCGTGCTTCTCGCGTTCTTGAAATAACGTTGTACAGTGTGTAGTAAAAAAAAAATTAGCACTAGAGAGAGACAACCCGAAGGGTAGAATTGAACCGCGCAGTGCTGCGATTTGCGAACACTTTGACTGCAAAAGTGCCAGGCAGTTCCCACGTTTTGCAGCGAGGGGAGGCCGGTAGGACGCAATTTTTCTCATGCGCGCCACTTCCCAGGGGTCAGAGTGCCAGTTTGCTTGACTCAAGCCGTGCGTGATTTTGCCGTTGCTCCTAGCGGTGTCATCGTGAGTCGCGATATTTTCACTTTTCTTCTATTCTTTTATGTTTTATCGTAAGCAAGCCTTTCAAAGGAGAAAAAAAAATGCATCGCAGGTGATCACTGTCTGCTGAGCTCCCTTAGGACTGAAGAAAGGAAACAGACTGGCACTCCCGTTAGCAGCATGTTCCTGAACCGCAGAGCCGCGCGATTGTACTCCGGTGAACTGCGGATTGTGCTGATCTTTTTTTACTCGCCCCTATAACCTTTACTGTAAAACTTTAAGCCGAAAGTAAAATGCGAAGCAATGGGAGTCACAACGGGCAATATAGTTAAGAAAAAAAAGTGAACTTCTTCGGACGTGCTGGACAAACTTTCGGCAAAAGAACCTGCGACTGTCGAAGCGACCATCTCGTGTCCTTTATGTGGTAAGGCAGTGGCTTATGAGTCCGTTAGTGGTGCTGTCCACCGAGATAGCACGACTGCCTTAACAAAGGTTTGACATCCTGCCGTAACCTCGAGCTACTCTTCTGAGAAATTTCGACGTGCTTCAAAGTTTACTTCCACACTGTGTAATTAGAATCGCTTTCTTGCGTAGGAAGACGCGTAACTCAGATATTTGCGAATGCCCTCATCCTGGAGTATGATATCGAAGCCAAGAAAGGGAATGCTGCTCTTTTGTGGTAGTGTTTAGGATGGGAAATTGTTCGCTTAATTTTTGAAGTTAAAAGAAACATTTATACAGAACAAAATGGGACAAAATACAGCCACATGACACCGGTGGTCACAATTTAATGTACGCGTGCATCAATTGCGCTTTTATTTTTGAAAAAAAAAGGTAGATCGTAGTCTAACTTTAGATACAACCTGTTGCGATCCAGTATTCACGTATTTATCTTATACCTTGGCGGATTAGGTCTGAGCATGGTGTAACGTTCACCACGGCGAAAATAGATACATAAAGGGAAGTTTATTGACACACCAAAACCAAATCTACACAATCAAAACCTGTTTGTACACAACGAGTGTAACAAGCTAATCACATAGCATCGGGTGATCACAAAATAGCTAAAGTAAGAGTACTGAAATGAGCAGTTGAATTTAGCGTAATTGGCGCGTTCCGCAGGCACTAACACAGTTTGGTATGGCGTGCCGAACCGCGTAGGCAGTGCCTATGACTCTAGAGAACGGCCGCATAGAACGCAAGGTAGGCTAATTCTGGGGCTGCAATGTGTATGCAGCGCATGGTTGTTACATGTGCCTGCTTCCGGATACTTGGATATTCAGCATCAGGGAGGCTGGCAAGGCCGACGGCGTTGGAGACTTTAGGAGAAAACGAAACAATGTCATATCATGCGATCCAGTGAAAGCCAGTGAAGAAGAAGAACTTTATTTTCCGCCAACGTAGGAGGCCCCCTACTTTCCGCCCCTGGCACACAGGCTCAAGGGGCGGGGGCTGGGGCCTCCGCGACTAAAGACAGGCGAGGTTAGTAATTCTTCGCGGCTTCCGTCGCCAGGCGGATGGCTTGTTGCTGTTCGGCGGGGGACTCGCTTCGCAGCAAGGCCTCCCAGGCGTCTCTAACTTTTAATGTTCTTCTTGACGCCTGAGAGTAAGGGCATTGCCAGATTATATGATGAAGAGGTCTCCTTTCTGTGCAGATTTTACATTTTTCATCAGTTCTATCTTCTATTCGCGTGAGGAACAGCCATACCGGAGTTGGGAAATTCCCAGCTTCCAGCCGTCGCCAAGCGACAGCGTCTCTGTTGCTTAATGTTCGGTCCGGTGGTGGCAGAGACCTTCTTCCAACTCTATAGTGCTCGACGGTATCAGTGTAGGTTTGCGCGCCCTCATCCAGTCTCCGACAGTCGGTCGGAAGTAGACAGCTCGGGCTAACTCGTGTGCCGCCTCATTGCCTGGAACTGATTAGTGCGCGGGGGTCCAGATTATCGTAAATTTACGGTTCAATTCAGAACTGGCTAAAATTTTGTTTGCCTCTTCCAAGACCCTTCGTTTGCCTAAATTTCAGACAGCCGTTTTACTATCGCTAATTATGATGCTCGCTATCGTTCGAACACAACCGAGCGCTATTGCAACTTCTTTAACTGCATCTATGTTTCGGCTTCTAATGGATGCGGCGGCGACTCGTACGCCACGGCCGTTGCCCACCGTGGAGACTGCCACCCCCGACTTTCCGCTAGCCGCGTCTACATAGGCGACTTCTTCAGGTTGCTTATTTTCCATGCTCTTCGTAAGCGCTTCCCCTCTTTTTTGTCTCCGTTCCTTGTTATAGGTCGGGTGCATGTTTTTGGAAGAGGGGGTACGAGTATGTTTTCGCGACATTTTAGAGGAATATCTGCTTTGTTGCTCAAATCCCTGTGTGATTGCAGCCCCACTCAACCCAGGATGGTTCTGCCCACGTTAGTCCAATGAATATACACGCACATGACGACACACCCAGCTGAAGTCAGTCCGTTAGGTCTATAGTAAGGACTACTTGAAATAGTTTTTTTTTTCGAACTTGCTTGAAAAGAAAGATGGGATATAAACCTTTTGACGTGGCCATGGCATTCTGTGGACAACTAAAACAAGCCGTTGCTTTTTCTGTAGAAAGAAAGAGTGGGTGTATTGGTACATAAGTATGGAAAGCGGCAGCGCAAAGCAACAAGGAAGAAAAGGAGACACGAGCCTTGTTGCTTCGCGCTGTCGCTTTCCATGATGATTCACCAACTAGGCCGCACCAAGATATTAATCGATACTTCAGTAGTTAGTACTTCATAGTTAGTACTTCATAGCTTCAAAGCTAGTACTGGTTAGTACTAAATAGCATATGACAAGGTTAAATGTAATGGTTAATCAGTACTGCTCGCGTATGACGCGCACTTTCAAGAAAGGTGCGTGCTCCGAATGGAAGAGACAGCAACTGAAAGAGAAAGCGACAACAAAAGCGTGAAGGAAGGAAGTAGTTATAAAGCGAACGAGGCCCTCGGAGCTTCGACGGCAGGTTCGTCCTTGAATGCCTTCGTCGCTTCACTTGTTGTTGGCCTCCTCCAACTGTTCCAACACCGGGCGTCATCTTCGCTGGTGGCCCAGATTTTGCGAGTGCTGGGCGGTCCCCCTACGAAGGGGCCATCAATTCGGGCCGGAAACCCTATCCCCAGTGCGTGCGATCCCCTTCCCTTTCATCCCGTTGTCCCCTCCTACTCCGCTGCCACCGCTGACGACGATGAGAGCGGAATTGCCGCCGCTTCTGGGAGCAAATTAGCCTGGGCGTGTCAGATTCCCCCGTCCTATACCCTCCACACTCTCACGCCCCGTTCCAACCTGGAACCCCACTTGTGCACCTTTTCTTTACATCTTTGTCTGGTTCAGTTCAGTGGTTCAGTTTTCCGATAGCGCTTCGAGTCTCTCTCTACCTCTGACTTACTCGCGCCCTTCCATCAGCGGAAGGAAGACATGCAGAAAGCGCCGGGCGCAAACAAACAAACGTCTCGAAGAGAGCTCGGGGTTGGCGCCGCAATCTTCCGAGCTCTGGATGTGAAGTGTGCAATAAAGAAGAAAGAGCTGGCGAAGAACAGCGATTTATTCTTCTTTCTGTGGCTCGCGGGCGGAGTTGTCAAGGTCGAAAGCAACATCTTTCTATCCCCTTTCTTTCTATCTTTGCGGCTGAAAAAAGCAGCACAAACAAGCAGCAGAGAGCGGGATGGAGAACAGCGCAGAAGTTTATAAGGAGCGAATTCACCGCGATTGGTTTAGCTTTGAAATTAATTTGCTCGCGCATGCTGAAGGTGCAGATCCGCGTGGCGGGCGTTTAATCAGGTTCGCTCCAAAGAACACAGATCGACTCTCCAGCAAATATTTACCCTAGAAAGTTGCTGCTTTTGCCCGCGTACTGCAGAGGAGCTTCGCGGAAATCCGCGCCCATGCGTGGACTGTGTTCGCGCGATAGTTCCGGACTAGAGCGGGACGATAAGCCGGACAGCAAGTCATGCAGTGTTTTACTGATTTTCAGGACATTCGTTATCGATTTAAGTGATGCTCATATCCGCTTCAGTTTTCCGCTTCAAGCGCTGTAAGTTATTGAAACGTGAACACGGAATAAACGTAATTAATTCTGTGAGCGATGCGTCAAGCGCCGCCAAGCGGCGCCAAGAGAAATCTTACCCTACAAAGGCCGCTCCCATACAACAGGCGGAAGAAGAGCATGCAGCGCCATCATCGTCAAAGGAGTGCACCAAGGGCAACCTGCGCACTTGTTTAAATCTCCCGAGCTTGCAAGGACTGCTACAGGATCGAACAGCCAATCACCGATGACACCTATGAGGCTGCAACGGCCTAGAGTTGAGTTGAGACGAGATTACATTTTATCTTGCAGAAGTTTGAATATTTACATATGCAGCAAGCGTCCCGCTATGTTGTTCAAGACGCAACTATGTGACCTACGGACATTCGAGTAAAACTTCTCTTGCACTGTTAAGCGAAATAGCGGTCACAACGTGGTTGCTCGATAACACTGTGGTGCAGCTGCAAATTAGTTTCGAGGACGTCTGAATACGGAAAAAGTGGATCCCGCGCCAAATTAGACGTGCATTGCATGATTTATCGTTTAGGTCATCAATGTTTACAATATTTTATGACCGACCTTCCGCCGAAGTCGCATGTACATACCGCGAAGCACGTTTTTTTTTTCTTAACTGGTTCGATCCTGTATTAGCCTACTGGCTGTTTATTAAGAAAGCAGTGCACTCTAGAAGTCAGGAACATTGTTCCGAGAAAGTACTGCGCCGCTGGAAAATGTCACTGTCACGGAGAACTAAGTTTGTATCTAACCGTTTGCCTAGTTTTGTTTAATTTAACACCGATGGCTCGTATACCGATGTTATTATTCGGCTTAATTAGTTAGGAATTCAGTAGATGCTGTTGCCGATTATCGGTTCTTTGTCCTTAGTGTTAGGATCCGATGCTCGCGCGGAATAAACAGAATTTTATTGGGTGTTTTTTGTATTTATTTGTGCATTTTGATTAGCGAGTGCTTGACAGTAGGACAAAGGGATTATTACTGTTTTGCTTAAGCAAATCTAGCGCGAGTAACTCTAGACACTCTGTACGCTCCGCGGGAAAAAAAAGAAAGAAAGCACGAAAAGGAACGATCGAACGCATTCGCTCGGCCAGAGTACGCATTGTCTATCCGATTCTCTGGGCTCGCACGGCCCATCCCATTATATCTTCCCGACTGGGCGACGTACGGGCTGAAAACATTAAGGAAAACACAAAATTGGAAATAGAGAGTTTCCTGAGAGAGAGAGAGAGAGAGAGAGAGAGAGAGAGAGAGAGAGAGAGAGAGAGAGAGAGAGAGAGAGAGAGAGAGAGAGAGAGAGAGAGAGACGGCATGGGAGGGAAGCAAAAACCCGAAACGCAAAGAAAAGAACTCATTACGGCGGCGCGTTTTCATTTGCTCCCTTATTCAGAACGAACGCACCGTTTTTTACGCAGCTGCAGGTCAGGCTCCCGCCTGACTTATTCCTTACCGGCGAGACACGAGAGCGCTTCGTGCTGCGCAAACTTATCTCGCGACCTTGTCTGACTCGCTACACTTGGCAGCGATTGCACTGGCACGAAAGCTTCGCTAAGCCTCTCTCGACTACTACTCTCCGTAAGCAACAACAAGCTACTGTTTCCTTTGCTCCCGTGGGTTCCCTTCACGGCCCCGGAAATGTCGCACAACTGCATTTGCTTTCCTTTTCCCTTCTTCTAATAGCGTACACCATTCCCTTACGTACAGCTGAGCTTTATCTATAGTAGGATACAACTTAAATAAAAAAACAACAGTTGGTAACAATGGGCTATGGTCCGCGACAGCCTGTATTACTCCGCTGACCAATCACAGCATTAAACGAAATGAGCCTTTATATGGCGGAAAATCTTCAAGCGCCGACCAATCGTTGGTCGGCGCTTGAAGATTTTCCGCCATGAACATACCCGACCAGACGGGCTTCCGTCGAACCCTGGATTTCATGAGCCTTTATATGTTTGACGATATCAAAGAAGCCACAGGCATAAAAACTCTCGACCTTGCAATTTCGTCTGCTGTTTGCCTTTTTGTGTAACTGGGGGAAAAAAAAGCTTTAAACGTGGACTACTTTTTGTCACGGATTAATTATGTGCGGCGGTTACTGCGTACTTATTCCGACTATAGCTTATTCGCATGCCGTCTAAAAGCCCGAATGTTCGTTCTCTCTATGAATATGAGTATATTCTGTGCGACAGTTCTTAAAGGGGCTCTGAAAAGTGTTTCAATGATCAAGGTGTCTCGAGGATTTTTAAAACGCGTTTTGTAGAAGCTGAGTTATCTGTAGTGAAAATTTGAATTTGAGCGTTTTCGCGGCTTCACTCTCCTCTCGTCACTTTTTACACGCTCAAAAATTGGCGCTGCGTGCGCCGGAATTCCCCAGAGGGCGGAGCTTCCTCACCCGCCGGAGCGACGCGGCCACGGTAGCTGCGTGACGCCTGAAATAATCTAACCAATGGCCATCTCTGAACATAATTACGTAGGTGGTTACGACGGAGGAGGGTGCGAGCATGAAAAAGTGGCCGGAAAGGACTCGCCAACTATCGCGCTCTGCAGCGTGTTGAAGTCTGATTTGGCTCATGTGTTCATAGCGAGATAATGTAGTGATTGAGCGAGTTTATGTGCTCTCCTTAGAAGAACTTTCAGAGCCCTTTTAACGAGGTCCAACGTTAAATGGATTTCATCAGTGTTGTCATGCTCAATTTTGATATTGAGTATGATCGATCGCACGTATTCAGAAGGTCGATATTAGTATACGCTACGTTTTCGTTCGCATGATTTCTCCATCGAACCCTCCTGGAAGGCTAGGCAACTATTACAAGCTGCTCACATTCTGCGGGACTCTCCTCGCGATTCACACAATCGAGCGGCTTACTTGGAAGTATACCTACAACCGTGCCTTTCGTGTCTTAGCGGACGAGGAATCATTCACAATGCCACGATATTCGGTGCATTTGGGCAAGGTTGGTTTTAGTGGGCCGAAGTTTTGCAACTTTAGGAAGACAGAGAGGTAGCAGAAATTTTCTCAAAACGAAGGTGAAGAAGCTTTAACGGCGTGAAGGCTGTCTGAGAAGGGTATTTTCGAGGCGTGGCGATGACCATGCAGGCCTGGTTAAGGTGATAGCGAATGGAAAGGTATGGGGTTCTGTTAATGGCTTAGTATGTGCTGAAAACAAATTTAGTGCGGCGGTGTTCATGATTAACCATATTGATTAGTTTGAATGCGTCATTTCACCACGTTGGCGGGTATTTGCTATGGAGAGATTCAGACTATAGCGAAGCGACAGACTTCCGTAAAAATTATTTTAAGACTTAGTTACTGAAACAGTTTAGGATCTTCTCCAAGTGCTGTGAGCTGATTTCCTGATGATCTCAAGGAAATTTCGTCAATTTTACTTTTGTGCTCTCCTTTAACTTAAAAAAATCGACGTTCGCTTCAATTCTTATTTTTTCCTAGTGCTGTCTGGCGTTCTTTTTTCTTTCTTGCTCTGCTCAAAATTTGTGGAGTTGAAATGGCGTCTAATTCGAACCCTGTTCGTCTTGAGCTCATTCAGCACTTCTTCGAAGCGGAGGATAAACCTTGTTACGAAACTTTTCTCACCACCAATAGGAGACGGGATAGGAGGAAACCCGTGCACTCAGACAGAGTAGGAAGATGACCGCGGAATGAACAAAGGCTTTGGCGCACTCCTTCCATTCGCTGCTCGAAGAGGCCACAAGCAGAAAGGTGGCGAGAGCCGATGGACGACCAGAAGATTGGGTTTCGAGACGAATTCCAGCGAAAGATAAAGGAGCCCTGTTATTGTTCAGAGCGGTGCGGACAGCTCCGATCAGAAATGTCAAAGGGTTTTTTGCGCAGGTGTGGTGCTGCCTCGACTCGAATGTCAGAGGAAGATCGCAGTAGGTTTTGCACCAATAACAGGGGCTTGCATAGCTATTTGGAGCAAAATTTTTGAGGAAGTAAAAGCTTCAAGTATTGCTCCATTTTTCGTATACAGGTTTTTAAAATTTGCTTTATGACTAAACGTCAAGAACTTTGCATAGTCAAGCCAAGTCAAGTGTTAGTCGATAGCTGTCACCATGTTTCCTGATTGCGTTTTTTCCTCCAAATCCTTCCGCACAAAATCTTAACCTCAGCACTTAACCTCTATTGTTTACTGAGTGAATTTTCTCGCTGTTGTCTTCTTCCGAATGCCTTTCAATAATTTCTCTGACTTGCTGTTTTAGGCTGTTTTTAAAATATCCAGAGTCGATACTTGGAAGGGAGTACATTTTGAAACATGTTAGAGGACATATGGCAGCGCGTAGAAGCAATACAAGATAGAAACGACTTATGTACACAAGTCGTTGCTTTTACTCTGTCCTGTTTTTTATGTTACCCTGTTTATACGCGTCATTTTATGCTATAGCACAGAAGCCTCGTTCGAGCGAACACCCAGCGGCCCGTCGTTACACCTGCCACACCTACCATTTGTCAACAGTCCTCCCCGCCCCCTCTCTTCCCTCTCCATCCACCCTCTTCCTTTCCGCTTTGGGAGAGGAGGAAGGCACCGGCCTAAGAATGATTCTGTTTGTATGAAAATGAGTAAGACGGACGCAGCTAAAATTAACAAAAGTGATCAGAATCAGAATGAAATCAGTATTAGAATAGAGCCCGAATTGGAATAGGATCAAGAGTAGAATACAATTGGAACTAAAGTGTAATCAGAGTTAGGATAGACTGACGAAGAACACTGCAGTCACGTGCATTTTAAGAAAACAAACTTAGGAAAAACTATGGCACACAGTTACTATCATGGCAAGTCCATGAGCTTTTAAATCGCCATTCTTCATTACTTGACCTAGTGGAACAGCCTCCTGCTTGCCTGTGTTTCGAAAACAATTATAGTTATATTTTTTCTGTAATCAATTAGTGCATCTGTATCTTATCATGCGCACTGAAAGCCATTTTACTTTCCTCTCATGCATAGGATGTTTTGTTTTAATAGTGCAGTAAAAGTGTTTAAATGTGTGTTCTGTTTCTGATGAGTGTATTACATTTTTTTCCACTAGAAGTACTAGTGTTGCACTATGTTTTGTTGTTATTTATAATGATTAAGAATGCTGTATTGCTGCTTGCACTGCTTTTGTTGCGACAGCTGTAGGGTGCCCGGGGCCTTGTCAGGGGAATCACTTCTCCCCTTTTGCACCGGCATCTTGGCAATGCTGCATTGTATCGTGAGAAATTTCAATAAACTCAAACTCAGACATTTCCTTCGTATCAATCCATTTGGTCACACTAATTTTCCACCATGTTTAGAATTCTCCAAGTTGCTCAAGTGCAGTCTGTTGTCACGTTAGAGTACATTTCAACATCTCGTTCTTGATTAACGCGCTGGCATGTCAGGGTCTCGTCATCTTGAAAGTGCATTGGCTGAAACAGGTGCCGCGGTTGCAGGCTAGAGCGTGAGTGATACTGGCCTAAGCAGCGCGGGTAGCTGTTCAGCACTTCATACGAAGACGCTCTTATGCAGGCCTTCTGCTCACTCTGCACTCAGTCTCAGAGGATTAGGATTTAGAGTGCTTGAAGTGTTTCTAGGGAGTTTGCTTCGAGTAAATATTGCCATTACCATAGACTGCATCTTTGCTTGGTATTAGCGTTTGTGCGAGCGTGCAAGAAACCTGGTTTGATAAAATATAAAAAAGCCCTGGTATTGAGGAATTATTCTGTTAGGAGTGTTCAAAGAGTCAGGAAGATGAGGAAATGAGTGCTTGTTTCTATACGTTCCATTCCAGGCTGTAATTGTTAGACAACTCGGCTATGGGGTGGCTCTTTGTCACCCTTCAATACCGAAATACTATGAGAACGTTTTAAGTTCATGCGTGCTCACGAATTCTCGGGTAGGCAGCCAGAACATATCAGACAGTTGTAACCTGACCTTTCCGTTCACGCTGTTTTTACTATCGCATCAAGAGCTGTTCAAGAAAGTTGTAGTTGCCACATGGAGCTGCTTTCATGTAGGTTGGGTACAGGCGTCGAAAAATCATTTCCCTGCGTGTAGACAACTCTAATTGAAAGGCGTTTGAACACACATCCTTTTTTCCCTTTTCCACATGCATTAGATTTACCTTTATTTTCGTTCTAATCTCCATATATTTCTCGTATTGTGCCTTCCTTCACTTGCCAGTTGTAAAAGAGAAATAGTAGAAATGAGGAGTTGCGTCCCCAGGAGCCAAAAATACTCATTTAGTCGGTCGAGCTTAACCATTGGATGGCTAGCTTTTTAAGTGACGCATACAAAGACAAAAAGCAAAACGAACGTATGAAGGTTTATGGCGCTGGCTCTGCGCATGCGCTGTTGCGCTACCCAGGAGATGCAGGAAATACTAAACTAAAACCGTTCGCATGTGATTAGAGATATGACTGTCGGGCTGTAGAGTGAATGACAGCTTTTCTTGTCCAGCGCTCCACTCTGCCTTTGAACTTTCAGACGCGCCTTTTTCCGCTCACTTTGCTAACTTTGTAGCCTCAAAGTCTGCTTCTTTGTAGCGCCTATAGTCTCGGAGTAACTCGTCACTTTTGTGCCGGCGCAGGTAACGTGCTCCGCGAGCCTGTGACGAGCGTGGTTTAACAAGATTACGAAAGGACGTGACGCAATAACCGGACAACGTGAGCTGCATTCGCGACAGCGAGCCGAGACGAATTCTTGCGCGTACGCGGAAAAAACCACCAACATTCGCGCTTTTGTCTCCCCAAGTTTTCATTCGCTTGTTTCTTCTTTCTTTCTGCTTTATTAGCGACGTCGCTGGGTGTGAGCTATGTCTATTTGTTTCTGCTTGCTCTGCGCAGGCAATTAGGCGTCGAGACAAAGCAGCCAAAGTTTCAGTGACACTGAAATAATGGCGCTGGTGGTGGCGTCTGTTGCGTTTGCTTGCGGTAGGTGGTCTGGCAGATCGAGAGAATCCGCTGCACGGCCCCTGCATAGCCTTGCTCCACGGCAAGGCAGGTACACACGTGACGTTGAGTAGCTCTGTTGTGTCACGCTTGAAACTGAGGAATAGGGCCCGACTCCTCGCCCACTTTATTCGGCGCTGTTCTCAAAGCGCAGGTGGGGCCACATTTGCGCGTTGGAATTTTGTGCAGAAGATAGTCGACACCTTTAGCATACCGTGTACCATGTTACCGTTACCGTTACCGGAGTACCTGGAGCCCGCCCACCGTCAGGTCGCACGCGCTGATTGGTCCCAATGCGCAGCCGCGCGTGCAGCGGCCGGTTCCCTGGCTCTAATTAAGTAAGATGCAGACTGCCTCCAAGTTTTCAGTATAAAAAAAGCCGATTACTGCAGTCACTAAAATGTTCATTAATCTATTTTAATTCATTAGGAACTTGATGGTGATAATTCTCATATCACTATGTCTCCATGACCACATAACTTGAATGCAGAGTTGGATTTCTCGTACCTCTCAGCGCCTAATTTTAAGAAATGTGTAAAGCTTAATTTCGAGCACTCTGTATATTAATTTTAATGCTTAACAAGCGTTTTACTAATTCTCTACAAGCACAAGGGGCGAGAGAAGAGGACATTATGATTGTTAATTTTGCGCCTACAAATTTTCGTGTTGAACAACCTCCAACTAGGCCAGCTTTCTATCCTGTTGTTTTACGAATTATCTATATTATAACTAGCACATAGATAATATATCTGAGCAGGAACTGCAATGAAAGTTTCCTTGGTCTCTTAACTAAGCAAGCGCCCCAGAAGTTGCGCGTCAACGAGCCAACATGGCGCGATAGTGTCTGCGTCTTTTAATAGCAAATGGGAATAAATTGTGCACGAACTCCCCTTACACTTCTCAGTAGTGCTTCTCCGTTGCTTCTGCCTTGTGAGCTGGGTCCTACACGCGTCTTAAAATTAAGGCTGAAATCCGTTTTTTACCCGTTCCTTCCTTACTACTGCCACGGCTGCTAAATTGCCAAAATAAAACAAAAACGAAACAAATGAGAACAGCTTCTTATTTCTTGAGAAATTAAGCCGCTAAAATTCTTTGGCACAGCAGCAGTTAAAAACTGTTTTATTGGGTAGCGACAGTAACCAGGCGAGAATAAGGCACCGATACTTGTGTTCCATTCAATCCCTTCACCGACAAGCCAGTATACCGCGCTCGCATTAGTAATAGATGCTTCTCGTATTAAATAGTATAGTATCCGAACGGTATATCGCGCAATAATTGCAGCCTTGGCTTCGCAGGTTCGTGTTCAATTGGTGCGGCGCGCTAACACGCGGTAAACCGCGCGTCGCCACCGACGAACGGGCTCCCTAAACACCGTCGTTGCATGGAACCCGTCGTCTAGCTACTCATTAGGAGTTAACACTGCCTCCGCCCCAACTCCGCGCAGCCGGGCATACGAATTCGATGGCTTCCGAGGGCTCGCCACAACTGACTACCGCGCTAAATTATATACACCCGCAAACTCTGCCACCACTGGCGAGTAACGATGGGCAAAGCTTTGGGACGCGCAGGCGTGCGCGGTGTACACCGCCGAACGCATCCGGCACTTAGCTCCTGAGGCGCGGACAGCTACTGATTACACCTCCCCCGCCTACACTGCACCCTCTCTTGCAGGCCTCAGAAGCCGACGCCGAGCCGGCTCATTAGTTCGAGCCGCGTTGCGTATGGTGAGATGGAGCGTCGTCCCGCCGTTAATTTTCGAATCGAACTCCTTCCAAGGAGCTCCGTGCCTCGCCAGGCGCGATGGCCCAGAAGGAGAACTCATTTCGTTGCGCCTAATTGCACGGCAGCTTGCCGCTCGCTGTCGCCGGGAGATCACCGGGCGCCGGCGGAGCTCAAAGCGGGGCCGAATAGGTTGCCTCGGGCGTCGCAGTCACGTATGGAGCTACTTTTAGCAATAGCTCAGTTTTCTTCGAGGATTTAAACTGGGGATTCTGGGAATGGCCGGTGCGGCGCACGCTATGAGCGAATGACGCTGCAGCCTGATTGAGAGGAAGTGTTTTCATTGAACGAGTAGTTGAAGGCAGTTTGCGACTATGGTCATTGTAAGGCTGCAAAGTCCGCTAATTTTTTTTTTTTTTTACAGTGAGCGTCACTGGAACGCTCGTTTATTCTAATGCAAGTGAATACTGCCCGCAGTTTTTCAGTGCCTCGACCACAGCATCATCAACAGTTATACCCTTGTTGCTAGCTGTCTTACGGTACCTACGATTTCTTGCAGGGGGCAGTTAAATTAGTGGTTGGTAGCGTGGGGTTGCTCGGGAAGAAAAACCTGGGTCGCACAAGCCCCACCGGTGGCAGCACCTTCCATCGCAGGGCAGTGGCGCATCGCTTAACCGCTGCACCACTGCGCCAGGAGTTGTATGAAAATCCGCATGGTTCTGTGAATGTTAAGTAGAGGAAGACCAATTAATAATAATAATAATAATAATAATAATAATAATAATAATAATAATAATAATAATAATAATAATAATAATAATAATGTCTTTATTTGTGTCGTAGGGTCCATGATCGACACTGGAGGCTGGCAGTAAAAGCTGTCACAAACGACAGCTTGACAGAGCCGCAGGCCCCTATGCACTTGGCAGCGGTACAGCGGCAATACTTCTACGCAAGAAAAAAAGATGTAATACACAGTACAGCTCACAGTGCACCCTGATAAATAAATTCCATTTTCCTAGACTCAAATACAGCATAAAATTTTGTATATACGGCGCAACTGAATAGATAGAACATAAAATAGAACATACAACCTGATGGGTAGAATTCTGCATATATCGGCATTAATTCTTAAGATCTATCACTTCATACCGGTAAGATGAGGCTTGAGTGTCCCCTACATTTTTTTTTTTTACAGTAAAGGCTATCTGAACCAGGAAACTCTTGCCTTCTGGCTGCATTCAAGCCTTAGCTAACTAGTGGAGTTAGTTTCAATAACAGTTATTACGCAAACATTTCGGACGCCTATTTCTCTTCGACTGGGCCCTGCAGTAGATTCACATATATAAGGCAACCACGGTGATAGTCCAATTGGTAGCGCCATTCGTCCCCTTTCTGTAAATGTGTAACGTGTAAACGCGTAACGTTTTCAAAAAAGAGATCGAAGGGCGTCGCCATATTGGACACTGGGCGGTGCTCGTAGCACAGGAAAGAGTTGAGGATTAAGCTCCCCCACGCTCACCCCACACCCTAAAAGCCTGTTGCACCCAGGGTAGAGTGGAAAGGAGAAAGTTTTCCCAGCCGTTCAGCCGCACAGCGACCTAGCTTCGAACAGCGGCGACAGTCTGCAGCAGCCTTTAAGCGAACCGCTCTGGGAATCACGGAGATGTCGAAAAGTTGAGCAGCAGCAAGGGAGTCTCATATCGCCGAAAAGTGCGTCATAAACTAGAGAAAGAAGCGCGACCCTGTTTTCACCCGCAATAACGAAACGCCTTTAGTGCACCTGTGGAGGATAGTTGAATGCTGACTGTGCCTCATTATCTTTTCTAGACACAAATGTAGGTGTTTATGTCTCGCGTATTCTCTCGCGTTCTCTTCTCAGTGATGTCTCTACGCGTCGGGCGTCGTGAGCGGCCTCCATGGTGATGAGCTTCTCTTGAGGCCGGCAGAGTTCCCAATGTGCTGCGCCCTGCAAGTTGTCTTAATTACATGTTGGCGGCTCGGAGCTGCCCTATGCAACATTCCGTTTTTTTTTATCTGTGAAAACAGTAATCCGGAGGTTCAGAACCTAGCAAAATTGTCGCCTTCTTGTCTGGCCGCGAGCGCCAGCCTAGCGCCTAGCCTAGCGCCTAGCCTGGCCTAGCGCGAGCGCTTCGTCCCGCGGCACTGCCCGCTCATGACCTTCTAAGGGGCACATATCCGATGGTTACGACTCTAGTACGCCATGCTTTCGCACTGTATACACATGTTGTGGACAATCTCTGTCGTTTTTTTTTCAGTTTCAGGTTCCCAAAGATAGGATGTCGACCTTTAGGACGTGTAGGCCAGTATGCGAGTAACTACGGCATGCTTGGGTTAATTCACGTCACGTAGAGCACCACAAACAATTTGTGTTGTTCGTTGCAAGTTGGCGTGTTATTCGCGCTTTTATCCTCACCTCCTAATTTAAGTAAGAACCACTAGTTTCACTATAAATGCCTTGAAGCATTACGAAATCAAAAACATCCAGAACATTTTGTTCTTTTTGTCTCGAACACATGCGGGCAAGCCACTGCTATTTTTCGTTATTTTTATAATCCTAATGCATTTCTCGGTAATGCATGCCTCGAACACGCATGAGGTGAGTCACTCCTCCAGTGAGGAAAAGAACACTCGTTTTCGACTGTCATGCTTTGCAAACTTCAGCTCGCGTTGAACGGATTGCTACTGTATGTTTTTTTGTGTGAATGCCACAGTCGCGGCAGATACAGAAATAATTTGACGTCGTTTCGTGCTTCGATTTTGAGCTGTCCATTTCAAGTAAAATGCCCAATGGCGCGCCGACCAGGTCAGGTCTGCGTGGGGTATTTGAATGTTTCAGGACTGCAGTTTGGGTCTAGAAAAAAATGCTGATTCAATAAGGCATTGCGGTCGCTCGTAAAGTAAACGGAAGGAGGACTATAAATAAAATGAGGAGAAGAGTGCGCACAGGCCTGCCGTAGGCGGAATGTCTGAGACACTATACGCAAGCAGAATAGATTCTGCAAGGACGAACTCGATGCGCTGAAGAAGGCATCCGCGATGCTTTTTTTTTCTGAGAGATGTTGCTGCTCTATGCAGCCTTGACTTTCTGAACAGCTTTCCGTCTGGAATGCTTTCGAGGTCTTTTCCGGGGACATTACCTTAAGAACGTGAGTTCTCCCGCAACGCCAAACAAATATTTCGTTTTCTTAGAGAGCCTAAACTTTCTAAAGTATTTGTTGCACGTCTTCTCAGTCGGTACTTTCTGAGAACGCTAAAGCTGACAAACATGCTGATGCATACGGCGCATTCGAGTAAGAACATCGCCGAACAGTTTTCTGAAAGCGAATTTAAACATGTGAATATATAGCTTGAGTATAAACATGACGCTTATAAGTGTAAAATAATTTAATGGATGGCGAATTGTAGTTAGTTATTCGTGTTGTGTGTTGGAATAACTTGGTTCGGAGAAATATTTGCTACTGAAAGAGATGCAGGAATTAGACACGAGTTTATGGTCACTTGACATTTAGGGGTGGCCGACGCATAACGAAAATCGTTATAAATTTATTGCTATGTTTGAAAAAAAAATGTAAAGGAGTAAAGAAATTATCAAGAGCCGGAAAAAAAAAACAGGGTGGCGGCTTCCTGCCTAAGATGTTGATTTCGTGGGGCACACATCTCTCCGCTGATTCCGCTCGTCGAGCGGTAGTGGTGCTAACCTGGAGTCGTGCGGTAGCTTTCGTTCGAATAATAATATAATTTTTTTTTGGAGGGAAAGGAAATGGCGCAGTATCTGTCTCACATATCGTTGGACACCTGAACCGCGCCGTAAGGGAAGGCATAAAGGAGGGAGTGAAAGATGAAAGAAAGAGAGAGGTGCCGTAGTGGAGGGCTCCGGAATAATTTCGACCACCTGGGGTCGAAATTATTCCGGAGCCCTCCACTACGGCACCTCTCTCTTTCTTTCGTTCGAACGCATACGGCACGAGCCCGTGAAACGGACTGCTCGGCGGTGCTTATACGCTTATAAGTTTGGCCGGCGAGAATCCTACCTCCCGTTGGCACACGCGTGGTCCTGGTTCCGCGGCTTTCGAGCGATAAGACCACTCGGGTCACGGTCTGCGCCGGTGAGCAGAGAAACGTTTGCTTCGTCGCCTCTGGATGCCTTCGAAGGCCATCACGACGTGCTTCCACTAGCGGTGCACCGGTTCCTCTAAAGCACGGATGGAAAGTTTCTCAGAGTTCGCTCTGGGTTCGGCGTCATGTTCTCTTCCGGTTCGCCGCGGTTCTCTGACGATGTTCGCCTCAGTTTGCCGAACTAGAAGCATTTCGTACTATATGCGCATCCACAGTTTGATGTGTACACATACTCCTTTAAGGAGCGGTAAGCGCTACTTCTGAAAAATTCTGCAGCAAGAAACGGCAACTCTTCGTGAACTACTCTAATACTGGTACATCGGCTATCTAAAGATGCGATGGTTGACAAACTAGCGCCGAAGTACACGTCAGACCGCCGAAACATGAACCCCAAGCGCTGGAAGTAGTATTGACATCTGGGCTAGTTGGTAATGTGTCACAATTTAAAAATACCTCGGGAAAACGCCGGAGCCCAGGGACAGACACACACCAGAGGGACTAGTGGTTTGTCTTTCTGTTTACTGGCGTGTCATTTTTTTGCGCTGTTCGCCAATAATCAAGTTTTGTGGTAGGTGTAGTGTTGAGGAATTATACTGCCATGTTGGCGAAACTTTGGTTTTCCATGTTTGCCGTATTTGTTTAGTACATTTGAGTGTTTGCACACTGTCGTGCAAAAATGCCGTCACGTGTCATGACGGAAACAACGTTACTGCGCTGTGCCGGCGCGGTGGCTCAGTTGAAATGGTGCTTGGCTGCAGACCCGAAAGACGCGGGTTCGATCCCGGCCGCGGTGGTCAAATTTCGATGGAGGCAAAACTCTAGAGGTCCTTGTGCTGTGGGATGTTGGTGCTCGTTAAAGAACCCCATGTGGTCGAAATTTCCGGAGCCCTTCACTACGGCGTTCCTCATAGCCTGAGTTGCTTTGGGACGTCAAACCCCCATAAAACGAAGACAATCGCGTAAAAGATACGACATGCGCAGATAGAATATCAGCCGTCACCACTTAGCCCAGCTTGGTTCTTTACGACGTCATGTGCATGTAGCCCGTGTACCCTCTGATTTCCAAGTAGCATAATAAAAAAGGGTGCACCTGTGTAGGCTTGACTGGGATCAGTGGGCAATTGCAGAGTATTGCCAAGGCGTTCTTTTATTTGGCATAGGAATGGCTGCCTTTGTGAGGACACAGGACAACGTCAAGAAGACCCGAAGAAGATAAAGGCCAAGAGGATGGCTCATAATAATATTTGCTTCTGCTCGCTTAAATGTGACACTTCTGAGAATAGAGAGGTCATGATATTGCTGTGTAGGCAGCATTGGGGAAGCAACGGAGAAAAACTGCTGAGTCTGGGCGCAAGATTCTGCAGACAAACGATTCAGACTTACGGCGCTGCTGCAGTTCGAGGGGAAAAAGAGGACACACGTTCAGTGTCAGCATCTCAAGGGAGCGAAACAATACGGCCATGCAGACATTGCTCAATGACAACGAGACGCGACGCGTGACGTATTGATCTGTCTCGCCTTCCGCTTATAAATGCTGCGCAGGCACGCTCAGGGATTCAGCAGCGCCTATCAAGGGCGTGGGTTGGTAGGCTGGAAGAACCCAGTATTTTTTTAAAGCCGCCTTTGAAAGTCCATTGAAATCCGGGTTTTAAACAGTTCTACTATTTTGGCTTTATTTCCCCGCTTCGCTTTTGCGTAGTGTTCGTTCTGTGTGCTGTTTGCAATATTCCCATTGCAACATAAATTTACGAAACTTGGCGCCAGAAACAAGATTTAAGAAGCATGTCGGAAAATAGGTGTACATGTAACGCGCCTTTCAAGTTGGTTGTCATGATTGAATTATCGTCTAATCTGTCGCACACTTGCACACGCAAGGTCGCCTTCAGACTGGCACGCCCGCATGCGCTAGTATGACTGCCACTGAGATGAGAGGTAAGCGGGGCATCGCGATTTTTGTGTGCGCTCGTTTCACTACACAGTTCAAACCGGACCTAACGAAACCAGATTTTACGAAGTTCCGGTTCTAAGGAACAAATTTTTGTGGCAGGTCCCCATTAAGGTTAAGTGTTGTTCTCAACCCGAAATAACGAAACTCTCTTGATTACCAAAACCGATCTTACCAAGTTTTTCCGGGAAGAAATGACTAGAAAACGAGAATATTTTTGACTTAATGTGCCAACAATGTCTCGCAGCTTGTTGGCAGCGTGCCAGCAGTAACATCTAGGTGCCATAGTGACGGTCCTAGCTTTGTTTTGAAGGGGTGCAGGCTTCGCCGTAGCACGGAACAAGGGACTCGGCAGTCATCGGCGCTTCCCTCCTTCGCTTCGAATCCGTTATACCGGATGGAACTTTCACACAGAAGCGATTCGGGCCGCCTTCGCGGACTTTTCGTATGCGCTCGCGCGGAATAGCGGCAAACATGACTCCGCGGTTGCTTTTGGGTGCCGATTCTTTGTACTTTCGATTGGGAAGAGCAAAAAATGCCTTTCTCGTTTTTACGAATTTCCCGATTTAACGAAGTAA